>NW_015386895.1:283153-296863 GCF_001527695.2 Protobothrops mucrosquamatus
ATCAGCCGATGGGTCCGGGCCGGAGGATCTAAGGTCCCTGGGGATCGAGCAGAGCTCTGAGGATCGGAGCACCCACAAGCTTGTAAGCAGCGTGTGCGTGCTCCCAAGACCCGATATGGTCCTCTGCTCCCGCCATACCTGCCCCTCCCACTAACCGTACCTATCACACCACCCTCCGCCAGCCCCCCAATTTCCTCCCCCATTTGAATCCCACCATTGACTACAAGCCCATAAGAGACCTTAGTCCAGTTACCCTTGAAGCACATTGACTCTTATTTGGCATCTATTTGCTTTGACCATTAGTAGAACAGATTCTTGTATATAGGTTGCATGAAACAAACTCATAGTGCTTTTGAATTCTATTCTGGCTCCTGATTTCCTAAACCTGATAATTTGTATATGATTTAGCATAACTAAATTAAGTGAACAAAGACTAAATAAGCATAATTAAAGCTTTTAAGAGATTCAGGGACAGAATAAATATCAGCACCAGTACTTACACAACTATTTTTTTGTCCACTAAAACCAATGGTCCCACTGAAACTCAAAATACAAATAACCTGGATATAGTATAACATTAGTTTCCCTCTCATTAATTAAAGGAATCAATCAATTCAAAATATGAAACCATACTTAGAGGGAATCCTCTCAAGGGATAGGGACCAGGCAAGAGATCCCTTGTAATTTTTTTTTCCTCACAAATTTTTAAACTGAATCCTAAGAGAATCAAAAGAAAGCAAAACAAAAGTCCATTGTGATAAGCTTGCTTCTTAATGTAATTTAGATGCATTTAATCTGTTAATCAATATCAGTTGAAGATTGCTGTACTACTTCAGTTATGCAACTGCTCTATCCCAGGTTTTCAAATGAATAATAATAATAATAATAATAATAATAATAATAATAATAATAATAATAATAATAATAATAATAATAATAATAATAATAATAATAATAATAATAATAAAGTTGGAAGGGACCTTGGAGGTTATCGAGTCCAATCCCCTGCTCAGGCAGGAAACCCTATACCATTTCGGACAAATGGCTGTCCAGTTTCTTCTTAAAAACTTCCAGTGTTGGAGCATTCACCACTTCTGGAGGCAGGTTGTTCCACTGGTCAAGGGGACACCTACAGTTTTTATTGCTGGATGGCATGTCATATTCTGGTCTTAATTTCATTATACTTCTTTCTAATAGAAAGTTTAAAACACAGGTCCCTCTCCTTCCCTGCTTTGGAAGCTACTCTGGTGTCTAATCCAAGATGATAGTTGCAAAGGTATAATCAATGCCNATATATATATATATATTAAATGTTAAATATATATTAAATGTTAAAATAGTAGGTTGATGTAACTTTTATTAATATATAAGTAAAATATAAACTGATTAAAAGGTTGTTAGATGTTAGACAGTTAGATGACTAATATGATGAAATTTTGACTGATAAGAATTGGATTGAATATAAGGGAATTTAAGCGAACAAAAATTATAAAAATAGGATGTATGCTGAACTAATGAGATGATGGTTCTGAGAATAAGCTGAAAAAAAGTTATATAGAGAGATTATTATTATTTGTATAAATATAAAAAATGCCTATACCTAATCATTTATATACTGAAAATATTAAGAATTATATTTTGGCTAAGGTTGAAGAAGGAAAATACAAATGGGAGAAGGGAAGATCAAAGAAATGTATCATTAATTAATATATTAATTATGGAATTGTCAAATTTAATCATTATTGATTGCTAATTATTACTGTCTATTTTTTCTTGTTAAAATATAAACCAAGACAACACACTGTATACCAGGCACTGGAGATTGTTACAGTTAAAAATCAATAAAATATCTATAAAAAAAAAAAAAGGAAAACCCAAGGATTTTTCTTCTTGAAATACTTCATGATTTTTGTTTTTATTGTTTTGGCTGCTCCTTATGTTAAGAATTAATTCTCAGAATGAATCTATGTAATCTCCTTCCATTTTTTAAAAGTGCTTTTGTCATTTTTCTTCTTGGAACTCTTAGGAACTCCCCTTTAATTTCTATATTTTATTGTAACTAAGTCAAGCTTCATGCAACTCATCTATAGTAGTAGTAGTAGTAGTAGTAGTAGTAGTAGTAGTAGTAGTAATAATAATAATAATAATAATAATAATAATAATAATAATAATAATAATGATGATAAATTTGGAAGGGACCTTGGAGGTCATCTAGTCCAACCCCCTGCTCAGGCAGGAAACCCTATACCATTTCGGACAAATGGCTGTCAAGTTTCTTCTTAAAAACTTCCATCTGTATATCACTGTCTCCTGATTTCTTTATGGTAAGCATCTTTGCGATAAGTTCCTTGGAGTAAGAGCTTGGAATAACATACGGCTTCAAAGACTAGAATGAATGTTTATTTAGCTCCTGTACCAAATGTTCTTGGCCATAGATTTGTCCCACAACATGGCCTATGGCTTTCATATGGATCAGAGGTTAAGGCATCTCTTCTCTCACTTCTTTCCATTTTTCAAGAGATCTCATTAAAAAAAATCTAAAAGAAACTGTTCAGAGGCAAGCTTATAACCCATATACTCCCTACTTATTTCCTCTCTCCTCCTTGGACTCCTCAATGCCTTTTGATCATTCTTACACATATCTGCCATGAATAATTTCTAGATGTCACCAAAGGTTTTCTCGAGATTATCTTGGGCTCTGCACATCAATTAGTCCATGAAAAGAGACTTACCTAGCTTTGTGGCTTAGCACCCAAGAGAAAGCCATGTTTTAATGCCCTATGGAGGGCAATCAGAGTTGAGGCCATCTGAATCTCAGAAAGTATAGTGTTCCATTAAGCAGAATCAGGGATTTAAAAAGAAAAAAAGAAAAACTTCCTAGGTCCAAGCAAATGGAATTGTTTAAGCTTTGGACATGTCCACCTTGACAGAAGATAGTATAATGTCCTGTGGGAATGTCCTTGGGAGACAGGAAGAAGAGCTGCAGTCTCACAATCAGTATGTAAAAGAATTTCAGATCATGGAAGGAGAAGATGCAGGGGAAGAAATAAAGACAGAGTTAGTACTCATGATTATGCTTCTTGTATAGATTATCTGGAAAGATAAACAGCCCCACAAATTACCCAGTTCTCTGCCATGAATTGTTTTATGGTGACAACAGTGCATTTTCTAGAAAGTAATCTATTTAGAGAAACCTGAAAACTGAGAAATTCTGGGCCATAGATTAGGATAGATTACAAGATGCTAAATCTGTCAAATTGGATTCATAGTTCCCACCCTGCTAATGAGGTTCTACAGGGTTTTTTGTTACTTTGTTACTACTGTTATTACTTACATAGTAACTATAAATTCAGTTTCTCCTGTTTGCTTTTTTATATTTATTTCTGAACTGACTGCTAAATGTTTTATCTGTTTCATGTAATTCCTTATTGTTCATTTGGTTTATGACTCTAATAAATAAACAGACAGATTCTTTAGTGTGCTTATGGCAAAAGAATTTATGGTTGTTTGTATGGAAAAGGAACCCAATTGTGTAACAGTGCTGACTTCAAAGGCACGTAAAGTTAAGAATCTGAAAGTAAAACATTTTGAGGAGTCAAACATGGAGATCCATCTAGTTAAGTTCAAAACACAAAGAACTCAAGCATGATTGTTTCTGTACATTATATTTGTATTAAATTACAGAGTAATTTTCTTTATTAAAGAATATTTCACAAATCTAAGGAAACATTTGAATTAAATCAACATTTTCAAACAGAACAAATCCAATTTCATAAGGCTGAATCCACCTTATGTAAACATACATAAGTAGGCTTATTATTAGAAATATGTGGAAATGTCATGCCCACACAGCATATTTCACAACATAGTTTTCAGATGTCTCTGCCAGTATTTCTGTTTGCTTCTTAACTTTTAAAAATGTAGTAATAATATCAGTGCATTATCCATTTATTTTATCCAAAGCAAAATGCCTGGTCTCACCCTGTCTATGGATTCACCCTTTTCCTCAGCAGATGAGGTGTCCAGTCATATTTAATGTAAAATAAATTAATCTTGTAAAGAAGTCCAGGTTTTAATTTACACAGATATTACTGAATTCTACTTCAAGGCTGTTGTCACACTCATGTATCAAATCAGATATTGGAAGACGATGAAATAATAACCTCAGCTATCAAGCTGAGCAGTACAAGGAAGAAAATGAGTAGGTAAAACATAGGAAAAACATGCCGGAAAAAGTTGAAGATGGTAGGAATGAAAATGGCATGGAAGTCCAAACTCAACTGTGAAGCGGACAACAACTGCTTATGAAAAAAATGAAAGAAAATTATTTATTCTATTTTAAGAAAATATTTTTTATCATGTAGGTTTGGGATAAGCTGATTGGATGGTGATTCTTTTAAGAAGTGCTCAAAAGAATTGTGCATTAAAGCTCAGATTCCACCTCTGTGGCAGTTCCAACTTTCTCAAATTTCCAAATGTTCCTGCAGATTATATTAACTATCTCTTGAACAAATCCGGGGCTAACACAGTCAGACTGCTAATTTTATATAATGCACTTTCAAATTTGCTTTTATTGCTTCTAACAAGTCAACATGCAAAAGTTTTTTCCATGCCTCCCAAGAAATGCTTCCCTTTAGACATAGCAGCTAATAAAAGTTAAATTGTAAAATTATAAATAGGCAGTCCATGACTTACTACAACGATTGAGCCCAAAATTTCTATTGCTAAGCAAGATGGTTAAGTTGGCCCATTTTATGACCTTTCTTCCCAAAGTTGTTATGTGAATCACTGCAGTTGTTAAGTTAATAACATGGTTGTTAAGTGTTTCTGGCTTCCCCATTGACTTTGCTTGTCAGAAGGTCGCTAAAGGTGATCACATGACCCCTGGAACACTGCAACTGTCACAAATATGAGTCAGTTGCCAAGCATCTGAATTTTGATATGTGACCAGGGGAATTCTGCAATGGTTGTAAGTGGGGAAAATGGTCCTAAGTCTTTTTTTCAGTGCCGTTGTAACTTCAAATGGTCACTAAATGAACTGTTGTAAGTCGAGGACTACTTGTATGGCTCCCTTCCCTAGGACCTGGATCTGTTAATTATGATATGGCTATTCAAGAAAAAAACTGAGACCCTGTTAGCTAAGTTCGTGCTTCCTCCTCAGATAAATTCTGAAAATTCTGATTGTATAAACAAGCTATCAAAAGACTTGGTATAAATTCAGCATGCTCATCAAACACAGCTACCTTGCAATTTTTCAAATATTCCCAAAAGGTTAAAGTACTTTCTTTTAACAAAAGGAACCCCAAACACTTTCTTTTCAGATTGAGATTTTGAGCATCTTTCTTCAGTTTAGTGAGATGATTAATTATTCATGACTTAAAAGCCAGTCTACCATTGGATAGAAATTCTTTGATTTGTCCCCCTCTTGGTAGAAGCTTATAAAATATTTCTTTAGAAGACTGACATCAACACTTGTAACCATCTGATTCCTTGGGGAATTTTCATGAACAATTCCTTTAATTCTGATCCCAGGGGTACCTTAGCTTTGTTTTGGAAATCTATTTCCAATATACCCACATTCTAAACTTTTAAAAAATCTTTCTTCAGAATGGTATTTGGAATAAAGACATCTATGGCAAGACTCTATTTCAGGCTGAAAATGCCCAAGTATGCTATGATTTGTAGTTATAGGCCTGTACCTGTATATTATTTCTATGTCCAAGACTAACACAAAGAAGCAATTTAAAAACCTGTCTAACAATTTACCAAACCATCATCAACAGATATATTAAGAATGGAAAAAATACCTTTGTTTTCAGCATAGCAATGCATAACGATTCTATGCCAGCAGAAGGTCACAGCTACATTAAATCATAAAATCATTATCCCCAGATTCTTTCAAAAAAGCTCTCATTGCTCTAGTCATAATCCTAACTGAAGGCTTTATTGTGAAATCCCAGTATATGTTGTACAGTTGCTTCACAATCCTTTTTAAATATGACATGCCACATCCAGCATAATTCATCCAGGGTAAAGAAGTTACCGGCAAGTCAGCCACCTATCCATTCCTCAGATGTTGTTTGCCCACTTAATTCCATCTCAGGAAACGCACCAAATATCCCGTGGAGAGAGAGAGACATAGGTGGTGATTTGGGATGTGAAATCGTCAATTGAGTGGTACTTAACTATTTCCCCATCCTGTCATTTCTCCAATCCTCTTAGAATCCATTGAAGGCAAATTCACTGTTTAAAAATCCATTAGAATGTACACTGTGGTTTAGGATTACAGAAACAATTCTCATATTCTGTTTCCCTTCTCCTTTAGTGTATTTGAAAAAAGATTTGAGGCATCCATTTTCAAATTAATCAAGTTATCCACATGCAGACCTTTCTCCTTGGCTTGCTTCTAGTAACTCCATTGCTATAAATCGACATCATTTCAAGATTTAAAAAAAACCCAATAATTACTCTTTCTAAAAAATTCAGTCCATTATCAAAGTAATGAGAAACATGTCTTGGGGCTTCTTTCTATGTAATATAATTAAGTCATAATGCCACGTATTGATTTATTTCTTTATGTTCATGGAGAAACAACTTTTATCATCCATAACACAATTTTTCCATCTTCTTGCATCATAAAAAGTAATTCATTTTCCCCTCTAAAGTATCTCTCTTGTTTTCTTCTTTCCAGATATAATATCAAAATTCTTTCTTAGCAATATCTCCTGCATTATGTTCATACCTCATGCCCCAGATAATTAACATTGCCAATAATACATCTTAGCGATTTAGAAAGCCAAAGAACTTTTCAATAATGTATTTCCATAACACAGCGGCTCCTAACCTTTTGAGTGCCAGGGACTGGTTCCATGGAGAGAGGCTTTCTGTAGACCAGAGGGGGCATGGCTTTTCGCACTGCCTGCATCCCACTGCATGCATGGATGGGACTTTGCTTGTTTGCGCAGCCCAGTTTCTGGAGCACTGTGAACCAGTCTGTGGCACAGGGTTTGGGAACCCCTGCCATAACAGGTACAATTTAAAAATACTATATCCTGAAAGGAGTCAATATATTATAACCAGGGCTTTTTTTGTCATAGAACGCTCAGAACGGAATTCCGGCACCTTTTTTGGATGGAACCTTGTAGGGTAGGCAAGGTGGGTTGTATAACGTGTGTAAGTTCCGGCACCTTTTTTTTTTTTTTTTACAAAAAAAGCACTGATTATAACTGATAAAATGTTGGACTCTTGACACTCAATTGATGAATGAATCCACCCTAACAAATTGTTGAAATAACTAAGAACGATGATTTGAGCTGTTTGAAAAAAGGACAGGTTGAAAAACAACAATATAAAATATGGAATTGTATGTAACCTAGATATATATAGGCCTAAAATTTCTTAGATAATGCCAGACTCTTTGTGTTCTTTATATCTGAATGTCCTGATCAAAACTATTACTGTACCCCAATGAAAAAAGGGTGATCTACAGGCAATTCTACCACCACACACTCTTTCCATAAGACTAGACAACTCTGAGCATAGCCATTTAAAAAAAAAAATAGAAATGGGGGAGGGGGGAAAGTGGCAGCACAACCCGGAGATGGATAGGAAACAGAGAAAAAGAGTATTAGTTTGGCAAGATTCTGTGTATTATGTGTAAGATTTTTTTTTTAAAAAAGAACTTTGGCTGAACTGTTCCATTTCATTCTTGGGCTTAGCCTGATAGTAAGACTTTATCAGTTGGTATTCAGAAATCCCACAATACTTCAATCAAACAGAATAGAGCTGGAAGGGATCCTGGAGGTCTTCTAGTCCAACTCCCTGCTCAAGCAGGAGACCCTGTACCATTTAAGACAGGTGGCTGTTCAGTCTTTTCTTAAAAACCTCCAGTGATGAAGCATCCACAACGTCTGAAGGCAAGCTTCAGCCTGCTCACTTTGATTACTTTTTCAATTCCATGTACTCACCAACTTTTCGTTACTGGCACATGATAATTTTTACAGGTCTTCCAGTGAATCATTTTGGCAACTACGTTATATTGTTGATTATAATCAGTTTGTGCAATCTTCTTGCATGAGCTAAGTAAATGATTTGAATGTTTCTTCTGCTGCTTTGCACAATCTCCACTTTGAATCATCTGATGATTTTTTTCAGTTATTGTCTTGATTACATTAGTTCACATAATAGTAAAAATCATTTCTTTGTTTAATGTTCCAGTTGTAAGTCACTGCCAGATTTTATGTTTATACATTTTCCCTTTGATCTCTTGCAGAAACTGACCATGTAGTACTTTTCCTTGCCAGCTTTCTGGTTATGTTTTTTATTTTATTTTATAAATTTTAGTACAGAAATAATTTTATTATTTCTATAGTCACATTTTGCTTCCTGTACAGTCAGTAAGTTCCAATGTTAAACTTGCATCAATGTCAAACTTGCATCTTTTATGTAATCAGCCAACGCACACTTTTGTTTCTTCAACAGTTTGTTTGATTTGAAGTAAACCTCTGCCTCCATTTCTGCAGGAAAGGTGTAATCTATTACTATTATTACTATTTTAATTTGTATGGCCAGTCATCTCATCTTAGCTAAGCCATTCTGGGTGGCTCACAACAGATATGCACGACAATCCAATAAAAATAAGTTAAAATGCCAATTTGCAAATACATAAAAATCAATAATAATTTTAAAATGAAAATTAAAATGATCAGTGGCAGTATGCATCCTGATGCAAGCTCCACACTACCATTGTAAAAGATCCCCACCATTGCCAGACCTCCAGGCATGATGGTAGAGCCATGTTCTCAGGGTCTTCCTAAAGGAAAGTTGGGGCCAATTTAAGTTCTCTGTGGCTGGGTCCTGCCAGATGACACTTTTTTGTAGATGGAATCTGTAGCACGCCTCTCTGGCTGGTTCTGATGAGAGAGGTAGATTTAAGCAAGGACAGGCAGTCCCTCAAATAATAGTAAATATTATTACAGATAATAGGAGATTTCTTTAAAAAAGTTTATCTTCATAGACCAGAAGGGTCAATAAAGGCTGATATAAAACATCCAGTTCTATAACATGTACAGAGAAATAAAGAACATGGAACAGAGCACCAGACAACAACAGAATTTATTATTTTTAATTTAGTTAAAAATCCTGCCTATGTCTTTTATTATTTCTTCAAAAATGGAATCTTCCTGAAGCATATGCTTCTTTGCTGAATACTCCAACTCCTTTCAGTTTTCAAAACATGTATTAGAGCCTGAAGGAGAAATAATGAACCTGCATGATTTCTACCAAGTATTGCTTTGCTTTTAAATGGCTATTTTTTCTATGCCCAAAGAAGAAAAGGGGCTGGACTAATTTATCTTATTTAGTTATTTACTTATTTATTAAACTTATATATAATCCATCTCATCGATAAAATGACCCTGAGTAACCTTTATGTACTGGATGCTGACAAAAAGCCATTTCTAATTTATGAGGATGAGGATTTTGCACTTAAGTCTGCAATCATACAGACTACATTTATAAGACACAGTTTTACAAGAAATGCAAAAGATAACTTGGGTCAAATAACCCCCCCCTAAATTCACTGAAATTAGAGTGGTGAATTGAATTCAGAGTGATGAGTTGTTTGGATTATATCTCTTTGCTGCTTTAAAAGGAAACGTAAATTTATGCAAACAAACTTGTTTGAGATATTCCATGCAGAAGAGAAAAAATAGATTGCAAAGCTTGAAGCATTTCAATTTACACAACAGAGCAATCCTAACCGCTGAGATTAATTTTCAAAACTTTCTAGTATTAAATTGACAACATGAGGAGAAGATGCTTCTCTTCTTCCGTCTTTTTATTCTCTCCCCAGGCATATACATTTGGTTTCAATTTGTGAGGAAATTATCTATGTGTGTGCTAATGTATTTGAGTTGTCAAATTCTGAGAATTTCTGTCAGAAAAAAAGGGCTTTAGTTTCAATGGATCCAAGATTTCCAGCCTGTCCCACTTCAAGGCTGAGTCATGGAAATTACATGGATGATAGGTCCATAACAGCTGAGCTTTCTTCAGATTTAATTGAGTCCTGCACTGCATTTAGGGAATATTATACTGTATCCATTAGCATCCATCATTGTTATATTAATATATACAAACATATTCTTAGCTTGCCCTTCCATTTTACATTCTTCAATTCCTTGCATTTTAGGATATGTGAATATTTATGAGTTCTTTCCTAACAAAAGCATAAATGAATATTTGTCCTTCCCTTCTATTCAAAAACTATTAACTCTTGCTTCTAGGAAACTCCAGATACTTGCAGATTGGTGCTACATATATTTACTTTATGGGATTTACTTCCAAGGAAGTGACCTTGCTTTATATATTCTCATAAACACAGAGTATAACAAGTTGAATGCCTTTGTTCATCCTAGCCAAGCATTTTGAAATATGTTCCTGGTTTATATGAAATTTCTTAATTAATTGACAATGTTCGTTTTATTTAACACCAAATGACATACTGACATGTTCAGTAAGTATATTAAAGTTCACAACAACATCATCCAGCAACAAATCTGTATTTTAAACCAAAGCTTTAAATCATTTTGATTTAAACCAAATCATCATGATTTACAGAATTTACCAGGTCCAGCTGATATCGATGGATAAATGTCCATTTGACTACATTTGTCTTTGGCTTAAACTGTTGATCACAGCCAGACTCTCCACTCTGTTTTGGCTTCACTGGCTACCAATGCCACTATAATACTGAAAGTTACTTGAAATGAAAACTCTTCATGGGGGAGGGGGTCCATTTCCACTATTCTTCTTCTTCTTCTTGTGCCATATCCGTTATCAGACGTTAGCGATCATGTTGGCGATCCTGTTATCAGCAGCCGCACGAAAAAGTGCTGCTGAGTTTTGTCCAAACCAGTTCCTTAGATTTTGAAGCCATGATGTTCTTTTTCTGCCTGGACCTTGTTTGCCTTCAATCTTTCTCTGGAGGATTAAATGGAGTATGCCATATTTTTCTGGGTGTCGCATCACATGTCTGAAATATTCTAATTTTCATTTTTTAATTGTTTTGATGATTTCCCTTGGCGTTCCCAAGCGGGCTTATCACCTCATTTCTGATCTTGTCAACCCAGCTTATACGTAACAGCCGCCTGTAAATCCACATTTCAAATGCTTCTGGTCTCTTCAGGTGGCCTTCTGTCAGAGACCAACTCTCTACTCCATAGAGCAGGATAGAAAAAACATAACATCTGACAAACCTGATTTTCAGTCTTAGGCTTATGTCGTGACTGCAGAAGACCTTTTTTATTTTGAAGAATGCTGTTCGAGCTTTCTCTATCCTTGTCTTTACTTCAGCAGTCATGTCCCAGCTTTCATGTAAATTAGAACTGAGGTGCGTGATCCTTTCAACTTTTTCTAGTGGTATTCCTTCTGAATTTATTGGTGGTAAATTAACGGGTTGTTTGCTGATGACCATGATCTTGGGTTTTGAGGTATTAAGCTTCAAGCCGTATTTTTCAGATATTTCTGTGACTCTGTTGATGAGGAGCTGAAGGTCTTCATGCTTACTGGCAAGTAGAACTGTATCGTCAGCATATCTTAAGTTGTTGATCCAAACACTGTTTACTTTGATGCCAGCATTGATGTTCTCCAGTGCCTCGTTGAAGCTTGACTCAGAGTAGATTATTGAACAACAGTGGAGACAGAATACATACTTGTCTGACCCCTCTTCTTATTTCTGCATCAGCCGAGTATTTTTGGCCTAGTCTCACATTTGCTACCTGATGCCAATACAGATTCTTTATGATTTGGATGTCTTTGTCATCTAGTCCCCCTTGTTTCAGGATTTCTAATAGTTTGCTATGCCTTATTTTATCAAAAGCTTTTTCAAAATCAATGAAGCACATGTAAACACTGCGATTGACATCTCTACAATGCTGTACAAGAACCTGAATGCTGAATTTCCACTATTACTTTCTTTTAATTTATATCCCAGTTAACCAATTTTAAGAGTACATTAAAAATCCTGGAGACTTGACTTCCTGAAGAATTCATCACTTCAGCAGGCAGGTGGGATGCAGACATGTAATGTTCTTTGGGGTGCTTTGTGTTTAGTCCAGCTAAATTAAAAATGAACACAGAATAAAGCAGATGANGCAACATCTGGTTTCCCACTCGGTTCTCGCTTTCATTACAGCAAGGGAAGGCAAGGAACTGGGGAAGCATGCTTCCCCTCAGCCCTCCATCCATGTGAAGACTGAACACATCTACAAGACTCTGGTTTGCAGCTGATTGAAATGTTGAAACAAAAATGTGGCTTCATACACTAGGAAGGTACTGTTGTCTGCCTTGAGGGAAAAAATTCAAGGAGCCGGGGCTGCTTTTGCCTCGTGATGCCCTCTTTAAAAGCACAGATTTGGCAGAACATAAAGGAGATCCGTAACACTCTTTAAAATGGTTAGTTGAAAGCCATTCAAGATATTAAAATTACAAAGAGAGCAAAAAAGCTGAATGTCATTTAACGACAGTCGTCCAAGTAAAGAGATTTCCTGAAACAACAATAGCTACAACAAATATCTAACTAGGACATCCACTTCACAATAGGAGAAGAGAGAAAGAGGTAATCCCAAAGAGGTGATCACACATAGCTTCTCCATCTTATTTTATTCTAAGCCACACGGCTCTTGCTATTTCATAGCATTGTACCTGCGGTTTTAATATGTTCTAAGCACAATACCATTAAATACTGTTAATATTTTTTTTCGGAATGTAACATGCACAGCATTTACTGTACCATTTAAAGATCAGTTATGCTGTACTTCTAAATATCATAGGTCACGGTTGATACTTGGATAGGAGACACCAGAAAGACAGGAGGTGCAGGACTGGGGAAAAGACTGAGAAATACTGCAGAAAAAAAAATATATCCTGGAATAACGCACTGGCCATTCGCCACCCTGTGGTTCCCCCCCCCCCAAAAAAAAAGTTCATGAAGAAATCCATGAAGTCATCAGGAATTGAGCTTGACTACAAACGTGCGTTGTATCCATCCATCATAAGCTTCTAAAAATATGAGCATTCTCTGAACTGAGGTCGGAAGTGGAAGCATACGTGAAAACGTGTCACGTGTGTGCCACTGCTAAACCCCGTGTGGGAAAACCGCTGGGTCTGTTGCAGACGGTTGCCGACCCACACCGTCCGTGGGAGGAGATCGCCATGGATTTCGTCGTCGGCCTACCAAACAGCCGTGGGCACACGGTGATCTGGACGGTCATCGCCCTCTTTTCGAGGCAGGCCCATTTCGTCCCCTGCAAGGGCCTGCCTTCAGCGCAGCGGTTGGCGCGTCTCTTCCTTCAGCATATATATCGTCTGCACGGAGCGCCTCGACGATTGGGTGGACCTCCTGCTGTTCGCTGAAGTGGCATACAATAACACCGTGCATGGCAGCACGGGGTTTACCCCCTTCCGGGTAGTGCATGGGGTGGACTTCTCTCCCATCCCCGAGTGGCCCCAGGGGTGCTTGACTCCCGGACCCGCCATGGAGGAGTGCAGTACCTCATTCGGTGGAAAGGGTATCCCCTGTCTGACGCTTCGTGGGTGGGGGAAGGGGACGTCCATGCCCCCCGTCTGGTGCGGGCATTCCACCATAAACATCCAGGGAGGCCAGGGGCCGTCACAGGTATGGGTTTAACCTCAACTACATCCCTTTCTCTT
>NW_015386895.1:297691-304278 GCF_001527695.2 Protobothrops mucrosquamatus
CCTGAGGTCAAGAGCCTATAAATGCTTAATGGTATTCTAGAGAAACATTGTTTTGAAAAAGAATTTTTAATGGGATTTATATGCTGAATTTTCTTTGCTCATTATACATAAATGAAGAACATTAGATCAGTAAGCCTTGTTTTGGATTAACATAATTAAGAGAATATATTATTACATTGTTCAATAATATAACATAAGAATTTCACAAATATGCCTACACATATAACAAACATTCGTGCTGAACCATTAAATTAATTCTCCATTAATTCTGTTCAATCTACTACAGGAGTGGGCAATTAATTTTTCTAAGGGGCCACATGAAAAACTGGGACTACTGTGGAGGGCTGTTGCTTCCGCCCCGGTCCCTGTCCCCCGCTGGCTCCCTGCCCTGTCCCAACTTCCCTGCCCCATGCTGCTGATGTCGTGGGCTAGAAAGTGCCGGATGTGACCCATGGGTTGTAAAATACCCAGGTCTGGTCTACTGGCTTCTCTTTAATTTCCCCTTTTGCAAAAATTGCAGAAAGGCCAATTAACCTGGAGAGAATAGAAGTGGGTATGTATCTGTTCCAGAAAGTAAAGTTGCTATACTTTCATTCTGTCTCCAGACTTCCCTGAAACATTGTTGGAAGCTTTTGATAAAAGTGATCCCCTAATATGCGGCATTTTATGATCATCTGACTGATGCTTATTCAGATGAGTACAGGAAAATGTACTGAAAAATTACATAAGAGCTTCCATACTAAACAAGAAACAAAGGCTTTTATAAAGACCTTATTCCTGTTTTTCTTTATTTGCTCTGAGAAAATTATTCGCTGACCACGCACTGTCAGTTGCCTGGTCTCTCCCACATTCTGTTGCAAATTCTTTTGGCTTCCTGAAACAAGGTAGAAAAAAATGTCCTTTTTCCTATGTGTAAATAATCTCATGAGTCCAGAATTCAGGATTCAACCTAGCTTTATTCTCCACAATGAATATTTTCCCCACAGAAAAGCTACCAACTATGTTTTAGGTTTCAGTAGCTTATAGCTTTCACTGTATAACAGCCAATTTCTACCCATTAACAAAGAACAACAAAAAGAAAAATCAGAGAGCACATACCCTAATTTGTATGTAATTGAGCTGCTGAAAAAAAAAGGAGATAAATATATCAACAAGGTTAACAAAATTATGCAGGAGCAAGGGGACGGTTTACCGAAAGAATTGTAATATTGAATATTGTTCCACTCAGAGGATCCAAACACCACAAGAACAGCCAAAGGCCCATTTAGGCCAGCATTCTGTTCCCATTGTGATCACTTAAATATATTTGCAGACCTTATAAGCAACAATGTTCCTTGATACTTCTGATTTAGAGGCAATGTATAGCTGTGTCTCATCCCTGTGGATGCCCTCACCCTTCATTATTTCATTTTATTTTAAAACTGTCCAAGTTTGTGGTCTTTATCTGTACAGCTTTGCTGGAAGTGTTTTGAGAGGGAGGAAGAAAAAAAATTCACATCCATTTTCCTCTCTTATCACAGGAACCCTGAGCTCTTTTGGGCTAGTGGGAACATTTATAATTCTTGGAACATGTTGAAGGGTTCTGGAACAAAGGGAAATTGTTTCGTCTAACTGTTGCTTTCTTGCTTTTTATAATCAGCTTTTGCACCAGAGAAATTTCATGCAAGTGTGGGAAACATGTAAATGGATGGGATATACTGAAGGAGGGAATAAGGGACTGTACAGGAATGACTGATGTCTTTCTTATGATGTAATGGCTCTGTTGCCTGATTTTCATTGGCTAACAAAATTTATAAAGCAATGCTACCAACTTTCTAATGTCTGGCACTTCTGGACGTAACTCTGCCAGCGTTCCAGATTGTTGGCCACCCAGCTGCTTAATTTGATCAAATAAAGTGCTGCTTGATCAAGAAGTCTCCGCTTGGATACTGTCTTATTAGATTGGTAAGATAGATGGTAGAATTTATATACAAGGTGTGTATTTTAAATATTAGAATGTATGAGGAACTGTGATAAAGGAATTGTGTTTAATTAAAAATCTGGAAAAAATAAATATTAAATGTTAAATTAAAATATTAAGGGAAAATTAACCATCAGGTTACTGATTGGTTAAAAGTTTGAATGTTTACAAATAACTAAGATTTGAATTTAAGATATTGTTATGAGTTGAGACAAAGGTTAAGTAAAACTTAGAAATATAAATACTAATAATTAAATTTGTATATGGGTTTGTAGTACAAATGTTGGTGGTTTATTTTTATTTTTTTATTTTTTTTCTCTTTCTGGAAAGGAAGAAAGGAAGGAAGTAGAAGGAAGAAAAGAAAAGAAATTATTAGCCCCAAATGTGAGATATGAGACTTAGAAATTGGGATCATTTAAAATCTGGAAATGATAAAGATTAAACGTTAAACTTAAATATCAATGGGAAATTAAAGTTAAGAAAAACTTACTAGGTTATTGTCTAAAAGGTGGAATGTCAAATTAATTAAGATATGTATAGACTGAAGATTATTGATGAATATTAGAAAGGTACTTTTTGTTTGATAGAATAAGAACTGTATTGGTTCGAACATGACAGTAGATATTATGGGGGAAAGAGAGGGAATTAGTTGTTGTAATACTTTGAGATTTGTACTGATGATATTCAAATGTAATGGAATTACTGTGCTCAGCCGCCACGCCACTTTTCAAATATTGTAAAATTAATAAAAAACTTGGGGAAAAAAGAAGAAGTCTCCACTTGGGTTATCTGATTAGATTGATATGGTATCTCAAGTTTAAGTAAGGGACTGGGACCTTACAATGTTGTACATCATTTTGTAGAAAAGTTAGTGGTGAGCTTAGTCAGTAACAAAATGAGAACAAAGCACTGATCAGAATACTATGTATCCTAGGCTGCCACCCCATTTCAGGATGCTTGGTGTTTGTTTGTCATTTTTATGGGGAGTGGACACACTTCTGAACTTAGGACTGGAGTGCCGTTATCCATTGGTTTTAGAAGGGAGTTTATTTATTTAGCAAATTTGCTTGCCTCCCATCTTGCTGCCAGGTGACTCTGGGCGGATTACAACATTAAAAGAAATTAAAAACCATATAGATCAGGGGTCTCTAATCTGTGGTCTGCGGCCCAACTGGGCCACAGGAATGCAAGCACTAGTGGTCCTCTTGGCGCATGCATGTGGGTGCTAATGGCCCTGTTTGCACATGCGCATGGGTGCTAGCACCGCCACCGCATGCCCGTTTGCACATGCACACATGTGCACATTTCCCTGCTTCTCCCTTTCCCTCCGGGCCACCAACCTGGAAAGGTTGGGGAGCTCTGATATAGAGACAGACAGACAGATACATGCATGCATACATACATACATACATACATTTTTTTCTTTTTATGACCCTATAGTCCCTTTATTCAGAGTGGAGTCAGGGCAACTGAGGGGAGCTGAGCATTTACTGGCCAGATGCCCTTCCTGACACCTATGCAGAATTAGCAGCAGATATTTTCTCTGATAGAGAAATACTGCATTTGTTGTTGACTACAATTGAACCCTTAACCTTCCAAGTGGGAGGCGTGCGTCTTCACTTCTAGGCCACTGCGCTGCCCACATACAAACATACATACATACATACTGTGATTATAACTAAAAGATGGGAAGGGAGGGACCAGAATGTAGGGGGGAAGAGAGGTAGCATCTGCTATTGCTTCATCAACCACCTCCAGAGTGACACTCCCACATTGGGGGCCCAAGCCAATTGGCAGAACTAGGTCTTTATTGAGCCTATTTGGGGCCCTGAGGTATTCCTAAAACAAGAAAAAATTAAAAAGATATTAAAGTCTAACATTTTTCCAGATGTTCATTTTAATTACATTTTAAAAAAATGTAAAATATCAGATGATCAGGAAACCAGGCAGGCACCATTGCAGCCACGGACACTATTGCAATCCTTGCTAGTCATACTGAATAGTCACAATCTATCATGTTAGTCCCCCTCCCCCTTACCTTTTTTTTCTATTTGTAAGCCCCTCAAGTATTTTTTCTCACAGGACAACTATTCCATCCGCTTATTAAATCTGGTTGTTGTTTTCTGACCCTGAAGCTTTCAACAATGTTCTCTGCAGGATGATGAAAGCTGTACACATTACTCTTAGTTGTGCCAGAGATTGGTATAAAGGCATTACAATATTGGCAGTTTTATTTTCAATTCCTTTCTTAATGATCCTCAACAGTGAATTTGCCTTTTTCATGGCAGCTGCACAATAAAGAGCTGTTTTCACTTGGAAACTATCACCCTCCAAAAATCTCTTTCCCGGTCAATTTCTATTAGCTCAGCCTCATAATCCAGCAAGGTATATATGAAATTAGATCTGCATTGTCTCAGTGTACATGACTTAAATTTTGCTTCTACTGGAATGATGTCAATCTTTTTAATACCATGTCTCCAGTTGTTGGAGCCTTTTCTTTAGACTATTTAGTCTAAGTAATTTGCTGTTTTGTTAGCAGCCCAGGCCATCTCAGTGTACATCCACAAAACCAGTTAAAAATAATTGGTCCCAGTGCTTGAAGGACTGTTTACTTCGCATTACTGCAAGAACTGAATATTTATTCTTAGTGCTGGCTTTCTCTTCTTTAACTAGCTGTCAATTCAGAAAGGTCTCGTCTATTTATTTCATGGCTGCTATGGTTTGCTCACAAGTCTTAAATGAGTAACTTTGTCAAAAGGCTTTTTGAAAATCTAAGTAATCAGTGTCTACCAGGTCACCTTTATAAGTGTTGACACCTCAGAGAACTCAGAACATTTATTGAAGCAAGACTTGAAACCATTGATATAGCATCAGCACATCTTGTCTGTCAGTGGGTAGATAAATTCACTTTTTATATTGCTATTTCCTTGGTGAAACAGTTCTATAATTTCTAGTATTCTGCTCTTAAATCCATTTTGGGAATCACAACAACTAATTTTTAGAAGATGCCACAGATTTTTCTTAGCTGAATTCCTAGCATTGTGACTTTGAAAATTTCCAAAACATTTTGAAGTGACTTGAATATGATGACATTCCCACTCAACTTTTAACAATTCTTTAACTTAGGGGTAGTTCTCTTTGAAAACTCAGAGATTTGTGTTGTACTTCCTTCACAGTTTTCTGCCTGTGCACATGAATGTGTTGTGGCGTTTACCACTCCAATTACTTCAGCAAAATGCATGCTTTGTACAATACCCTGAATGTACATGTATTTAATTCTTTTTTTCAATTATATAACCACCCATGTCACATAAGCAACTCTTGGGACACATGGTTAAATATATATATATATATGTATTTTGTATTTGTACTTGTTTTAATATGCTGTGCACCGCCCTGAGTCCTGCGGGAGAAGGGCGGTATATAAATTAAATTAATAATAATAATAATAATAATAATATATACAATGATACGAAATGAAAATTTAAAAATAAGGGCATACAACAAGAATAAAACAAAGAAGTGGTAGCCATCAACAATAGTTAACAGTATCTCATAGATTCACTCAACCTCCTGATTCTCACGCCTGAGAGAACATCTACTCCATAAGGGCTTTCTGAAAAACCAACAGGATGTGGACAATCTAATCTGGGGGGGAGATGTGCTCCAGAAGGCAAGTGTAGTGACAGCAAAAGCAGGGTTCTTAGATCCTGCCAGCTGACACCCTTTAATTTATAGGACTTGGATTGTACTCCTGTCAGGGCTGATGTAGACACAAGCAATCTGAAAAAGACAATCCCTCCTGTTCCCATGCCATGTAGAGCTTTATATGGGACAACCAATGTCCTGAACTGCCATTGCATCTTGTCAAGCAATGGTGTAATGTAGGCCAACCTAGCCATGCCTATAATGGCTTGTGTTGCCATATTATGGACCAGCTGCAGCTTTCAGATATTCTTCAAGGGCAGCCCCATATAGAGTGCATTGCAGGATTCTAAGTAGGACTATGCATAGGGCTATCTGATTCAGGAAAAGGTGCACAACAAAAGTTGTACAAAAGCTCTCCTGGTCATGGCCACTACTTGCTCCATGAGCCGCTTCTGTGAGTCAGGAATAATTATAATTGTTAGAAAGTGAAAAAGAAAAAAAGAATTTAAGATTTGGCTGGCATTTTCCTCATTTTTTTTCCTTGGATGACTTCCAGACCCTGTGGCCCTGAACTGTGTATGCAATGCAAGATTAATGTTATAAAATGGCAAATCACAGCACTGGAGGACCGATTACTCTTCCCAATATCCATCTTATTCAAAAGTCAAAATTATGATATGAGATATCACAGCATAAAAACATTGATCTGAGATAATTAATTCCAATAAAATCCCTATCCTCTATGCCAAATGATGGCAGATGCCCTGACTGAAATTCATTTTCAGAATATTAGGATACAAAAGCTTGCTGGGACAATTGAGATGAGACAGCTGAATCAAAGTAAGAAGTGTTGAGTCATCCAGAAACTCCATGTGAGCAATGAATATAAAATAGTAAGCAACAGAAGGCAAAGCTGCATGTCTTACTCAGCAGCCTACAAATTCCAGAGAAAACAAACTTTGTTGTCCAAAGGAGATGT
>NW_015386895.1:305051-361784 GCF_001527695.2 Protobothrops mucrosquamatus
ACAATATTTATTTAAAATGCTTCAAAGTCAGATTCATCATCAGATACACTAAAGAGTTGTTCCCATTCTTCTCGAGTTAATTTATCATCAGTTTCTTCGCTTTCTTCTGAGTCTGAATTCCACAGCAGGTCGTCTTCTGTGCCGTCCATTTTATTGCTGATGCCGCCCCCTGTACGCGACGAGGGGACTTTTTTTTTTCCTTCGCCCTCACGTGAGCGGCTGAAGCCCGGAAAACGCACAGTGCGAACTCACAATTTGCGTCATATGCAGAACGTTTTCTCCTGAGTTGCCATCTAACGGGAAAGGGAAGTGCGTCTCGCCAGTTCGGGCCGCCCCTGTACGCGACGAGGGGACGTTTTTTTTTCTTCGCCCTCGCGTGAGCGGCTGAAGCCCGAAAAGGCACAGTGCGAACTCACAATTCGCCTGCGCCCTCAATGGACCGGCCGCCACTGCGTCACCCCACCCCAGCCCTCGTTTATAACGCGCACCCAAACTTTGATTTCTTTTTTTGGTAGAAAATTTTGCGCGTTATACTCGAATAAATACGGTAAATGAATCTCAATAGCACAATAAAACAAATTTAAACAATAAATGAAAAGAATTTGGTACAACACCTAGAAATAAACATAATCTTTAAATCCATAATGGTGAGGAATATCATAACAATTACACTCCACAATGAAGGAACTATCTTATCAATCATCAAAACTTTCCAAAACGTTAGACTTAGAGATTCTCTAAAAGTTTCCAAGGGTTGGTACTATCTAGTCTTGAGTAGAAATCCTGCTCCCCAATTTTAGAAATTATGCTAATCAGCTGATAGCACAAAGCAGCATGCTATTAATATATGTACAGTTGTATGTAACCTACCCTTTCTGTGTAACTGAAAGCGAAGTATAAAAAAAGCCAGCATTATTTTGCCAAAGCTTTGGTGGCATTTCTAAAAACATTAACTAGCAAATATTCCAAAGGTAGAATCGCTCGGGTTAAAAACCACAGGGCAGCAATCAGAGCTTTTGAACAATGATTTCTTGACAGTAAATCATTTGCTTTGAAGACAGTTTCTTATATACATAAAAGCTCTCTGGAAAATGCAGAAGAGAACAAAATGTTTTTTTTTCCAGCAGCGTAGACACAGAAGTCTCCAACCTTCGTTGGACAGTGGGCACAGCTGGAATTTTCACAAGATGTTGTGGGCATTCTTGAAGTACAGCTCCTTGGCAAGGGTGACCAGCCTCAAAATTGCTGTTTTAAGAGGAATAAGCTCTTCCAAAATACCAGTGAGCCATAATGCTTTTATCCCCTTTACCCTTTCCACCTTATTCTCTATATTACCTGACGTATCTTTGTTTTGTTTTTCTGTTGTTGTTTGGGGTTCGGGGGCTAGTGGCATGTATCTGAGAAACACTGAGCTGAAGCGGCTGATCATTTTTAGTTTTGAAGAAAGCTTATGTGAAAATGTGAACAATCAAATGGTTATTGGCTGGATCATATTATGAACAAAGGCCTCCAGAAGGCCTACAAAGTTGCCCAAATTCCAGACAAAAAGAGAGAAGGGAAGCTGCAGTGGTACACATATGTGATCACAGCTAGTGTGGGATCCATCGTGAGGCGGGCACTTGCACTCAGTCCAGAGGACTAGCAACCGCAAGGACGACCAAAAAAGCAATGGACTGTCTGTGTAAAGACAGGTGAGCCATAGGCGTATTATGCCCTGCAGACCAGATGAAGTGGCAGGTGAAATGCAAAACTGCGGACACCCCCCCCCCAATACGAGAGGAATAATGCAAATAAGAAGAAAGCTTATGTGGCCCATCAGAGACCCAGAAAGAATCTTGGAAATGACAACAATAGTGGGTGCTTTATTTCCCACAAGCCAGTTTTCCATTTGTTTTTAATTACATATAAGGTAGGGATAGGCAACCTGACAGATCCCACAAGAGTTTTCCATGAAGAAACTGGGATCCTCAGCCAACACATTGGGGACCTCAATTTTACTGGAACTGGGAAGAGAAAAATCATGGACTGTCACAAGTGAAGTCAATGTGTTAAGATAACATGCTTCTCTTCTGAGGAATCAATGAGCAAATCCACTATTTGCAAGACAAGGAGAAGTTGTGGTGTATATATATGTAAGCATCTTAAGAAGTAGTTGTTTTATTATACACAAATGTTTTTGAGTACTTGTTAACAAGGAAGCCACTCTTTCAGGAATCAGGGCTAATGAGAATCAGCACAGCTGGCTTTCCTAAGCAGCAGAAAAGAGTTTATTGGAGAGAAAAGTTTTCTATCTTCTCATAATTTTCAGTAAAACAACAAGCCCAGGAAACTATTTTCTTGATAATATACATATTTTTTCTCTGTGGCAGGAATGGTTTCCTTATTAGGACCTACAAGCTTTAAAAATCACACTACTATGAATCTGTTCTATCCCATAAAACAGCAGATGAAAAAAGTAAATAGCATTGGGGAAAAATCTTTGAATGCAGCACTTTTCCTCTTCAAATTATCCCCTAGCATTATACTAAGATTTAACAGAAATGCTTTAAAGTAAAAGGGAATATTATCAGTTATTAGAAGATTACAAGATGGGTTTTTTTGTCCCACGTTCAGTACTATTTCCCAGTTAAAGCAAAGATGGGCAATGTGTCATGCATTGGGTTAGTGATGACATTCCTGCCAACACATAAATACCAAGAAGTTATATACCAGACACATATTTTCTTGTGTAACACACACTTATCTTTGGAAACAACTAAATTACAGTTAAGAGGTTCAATGGCATCTCCTGTTGCATCAATAATAACAAAGGCTTTTTTACATTGTACATTTTAATAAATTTTCCATTCAACAGTTGTTTTACAAATGGTCACTATTAATAAGATAATTATCATAAACTGTATATTCTGCATTTCATTTTCTTTTGATTGGACTGTGTAAAATTCCTCTCCTATTATCCCCACACACAAAAACACACACAGACAAACGCATGCTCTCAATTCTGAATAAAATTTCATCTGAATAAAAGGATTGTGATCAACAAAAAATTATATTTAAGGAGCTGCAAAACCATTTGTGTTCCTTTCTTCACTCAATTTACATCAATAGAATATTTTCTTATTCAACTTTTTTCAGAAAACCCATGACCATTGAATACGGGAAGATAATAATCTAGTCTGCTTTGTTTACGTGAAAGTGAAAATCAGATTAACTTCTCCCACTCAAGTCATGATAATCTTCTTAACTCTTATTCATTATTTTTCCCAGGCAAGTCATGCATAAACTTACGTATTTCAAATGATTGGATCAATTCTGTTAACTGATCTGAACCTTTGATGATGATGTAAGATGAGTTAGGACACTTACTATATAGCCTGCTTTATCTAATATAATCCACAATCGAGTTCATACATTTACTTAAAGGAGATACATAAGACCACACCAAAGAATTTTTAAAATACTAAAACTAGCTCAAGATTTTTGAGAAGTTCTCATATAATAGTCATATTCAGTATGTTTGCTTTCTGCTCTAAATTGTGTGTGTGTGTGTGTGTGTGTGGGAGGGGAAACAGGATTATATCTTAAACGCTAAATGAATGGCATTTAGTTTAGAAAAGCATATTTGGGTCAAATATAAGCTTCTCATAAAGAGGCAAATAGGCCAAACGCTGGTGATGTGTAGAAATCTCAAACCTGACTATGAGACTAGTAACAAATAATGAACCTCATATATGTTCTTGTGGTCAAGGGATGGCAGGTTAAGTTATCCGGATGGTCTTGGGACTGAAAAATGGGGGCCAAAATCAGGCTCAATGTCACATAGACATTAAGAAGCTTCATGCTTAATTCAAGTAAGCAACCCTCGCCTTTTAGCTGCAAACATATAAAATGGCAGGAACACTAAGTAATGGAGGAAGGGGTTGTTGTACATTTCTGCTATTATTTTTGTGTAGTGTGGGCTGGTGAGGCGGTATGAGTCAAGAAGGATGAATTTGCAGTTGGAGACCCAACAGGAGCAAATAGGAGAGAGATCAAGTGAGGAAACTGGCATGTGGAAATAACTGCAGGTTTTGGAGATCAGAACAGGTATCAGTGAAAATAGTTCGACAGTGGTGCTGAAATCCAAGGGGCTCAAAAAAGGATTGTGTATTCTCATTCTCCTCCCTAGGACAGAACTGTCCCTAGAATTGAAAGCACAGGAAGAAGAAGCTGCATGAATGAGGGAATGAAACAGTTAATATCCCTTTGAAATTGTCTGTATAGCACTGTGTATGCATAGTTTGTTAAACTAAGGCCACTGAATATATTAAATATCATTATAAATGCAAAATGTATGTACTTGTAAGTAAAATTCCTGTCCCTTTGCCCCACCTTCTGACAAGGGGTTAAACATAAAGAGTATGCCAAAGCAAAAGTATTGCATATTTGCCAGTGGGGGAAATTGAACTATGGAAAAAGAAAACAAAATAACATTAACATTAAGTTCAGTAAATACATCTTCTCCCACCATGTATGGAAGAAACATTAAGGTTTGTATTTAAATAGAAGCTCTCCAGCATTATTATGGGGGTCAATATGCTGACTCTGTAAACTGTTTGGAGAGGCTGTAAAGCACTATGAAGTGGTATATAAGTCTAAGTTCTATTGTAAGTCCTATTATAATTCCAAAATGAATCTTGTAATGCTAGGCCAATTCATACAACTGTGAAGGAGATCAGGCAACAATTGCATATTATGAAGAGCCTTCCAAGGTGCACATATTCCAGCATATAATTAAAGCAAATCTATTAATTAGAGTCAGGGACTGAATGCCATCCATCATCCATAATGGTTACATTCTTATTTTGTCACATAATTCCAGCTGCCAAAGGAGCAGAATTTATTCTGCCAGCCTATTTTTAAGCCATGTTTCCCAGCTAGTCTCTCAAGGAAGTAGATAATGTTATTGGATCACTTGAACTGCAACCTGCCTGCTGGAATTTTCTCTCCCTCTCTCTGGCTTGGGTCAAAAGGGTTTCCAATTATCCTATCCCAGAATGGGTATTTTGCAGCCTGCAGGCCACATCTGGCCCTGTCTGGCCAGCGGCAGCAGCGAAAGGACAGTGGCAGTGGAGGGGGCAGCAATGGTAGCAGGGGCAGAGGCAGTGGGGGGGGAGTGTGAGCCTGCCACAACACACCCAATTTTCATGTGGCTCCTTGGGAAAATCAATTGTACAGCCTTGCCCTATCCTGTCAATAATTTCTGAAATTAACCTCTCTCTACAGCAGATGAGAGATAAGGAGCTGTCTGGGGAGCTGACCAGTTCCAACAAATACAGGAAATCAGAAGTCATTCATTTTCCCCCTTTTCTTTAATTTCTGCACCTTTGTCTTCACTCTTTTCTTTCTTTTTTCATTCTTCGTTTTCTTCATTCTACATATTAGTTCTTGTTAATTTTTATTTTGTATTAAAATTATAATAAAAAATTATATATAAAAATTAGTTGCCAAAGTTGGGAAACACTGCTCTGGGTATACAATTTAATAATAATAATAATAATAATAATAATAATAATAATAATAATAATAATAATAATAATAATAATGATGATGATGATGATGATGATGATGATGATGATGATGATGATGATGATGATGATGATGATGATGATGATGATGATGTTATTTTGAGAACATACCACAGCCAAAATCTAAAACCCCAGCTACAAGTACTTTCTATTATTTCAAAAATATATTTCCTAGGGAGGTGTGTGTGTGTGTGTGAGTGTGTGTGTGTGCGCGCGCGCGCATGTGTAGTTCATATTTAGTCAAACTGGTGGAGAACATTCAGAAACTCTTAGAAGAAACAGATTATCTAGATCTGTTCCCCTTCCAGTTTGGACCTGTCTTTGTCACAGAAATGGTCTTGGTCACCCCAATGGATGAACTGCACTGGGAGAGAAAATAAGAGAGTAGTAGGCTCGGATGTCTCAACAGACTTGCTGGTATTGACAGTAGCATCCTTTTGCAGTTCCTGAAGGAGATGGAAATTAGAGACCTGTCTTGTGTGGTTCTTAACTCTTTGGGTGTTAGCCAACTTGGGTGACAACATGGGAGACATGATGGAACTTTGCAGGAGCCCTAGAACAATGCCCAAGAAGGAAGAGAAAGACCTCGAAGTGAGGAGATCTCACCAGTTCCAGTTGAAGAAAGAAGAAAATGGAGAAGAAAGTTTAAGGCCTGAGGGCAAAAATGCTCATTACTGCAAGGCAAAGAGAACTATTGATTAAATATGTTTCAGCGGCCATCTCCCAAGATCATCCAGAAACCAGGCCAAGTGTCTTTTAATTCTGAAGAGTAGGAGAAAAAGGCCCAAAGTGTAAACTCTTGGGCAGAGATACAGTATATACAGCCTCTAACTGCTTTGTACTGCAGTGGACAATCCACTATTGTTGAAAATTCATTTTAGCTTGCAGTAAAGATTTTAATCAAATTTGTGATTCCTTGATCAAGTTTTCCTGAATGGTAAATTTAGGGCTAAGTAAATGGAAATCTGTGATTTACTGTTGAGCCCAGATATGAAGCCTGATCTCATGCACTGGGAGAAGTTTAGGGAATAGCTTTATATGTGCTCTTTGTAATTGCTCAGCACTCTTGAAAGATAGTTGTGGATTTTTGTGTTTGTTTCTCCTTGTCAAGTTCATTGCAGTTTGAAAGTTATGGCTTTCAGTTCTGAGAAATAGCTCTCTCTCTCTCTCTCTCTCTCTCTCTCTCTCTCTCTCTCTCTCTCTCTCTCTCTCTCTCTCTCATTTTCCCTCCCTCCCTCCATCCATCTCTATTATATCTGCTTGTAGAATGTCCTAGGTCAGAGGTCCCCAACCTTTTGACCACCAGGGACCGGTTTCACGGAGAGAGGTTTTTCCGCAGACTGGAGGGTGTATGGTTTTGTGTGCTGCCTGCATCTCGCAGATAGTACTTTGCTTGTTTGTGCGGCCTGATTGCTGGCATGCTGCGGCCTGGTACTGGTCCATGGACTGGGGGTTGGGGACCCTTGTCCTAGGTTCAGACCAGAGTACCAACATTTTAAAAAAATGATGAGGTAGCAGGGAAAAATAAGGTTTTCAGGGTATTCAAATGATACGAGCCTAAGGACATTTACAGAGTGGTTCCACTTTATAAAACAATTAAATCACCTAGTCCAGCATCAAAGAACCTTCACTCTTGTTAGATATCGTGCTTCATAAAGCAAACTTCTAGTTTTGATTCAGACCTTTAACATTTAAACAGTTAGGAGACTGGTGTGAACATCTCTTGGCTGTTAGGATCAAAACACGAGCAGAAGGCTTCAATATTTGGTCTAAAGATGAGTCTGAGATTCAAACCTGAGGCCCGAGTCACAAGTAGATTTTTGAAGAGTTGGATAGTATCTCCACTGTCCTTTTAAAAATTCCTAGCCAATTCTAAGTTTTGATATAGAAAAGGGAGAAATAATTGGATAAATGGGAAGTGATCGTACAAAATGCAATTTAAACATATTTTTATCTTGGAAGTTATATCTTGTTTGTACCATTTTTTCTGAACGTCACTCAAAGATTAAGTGTGGCCTTCAGCCCAAAAAAGGTTACCCAACCCTATGTTATGATTTAAAGCTCTCCTTTCTGTTTATAGGCTACTCTCCTGGAGCAAATACAGTATGCGTATAACAAGTGTTTTTTTAAGCCCCTTCTCACAAGTGATCCGGCAAGAATTCTCAAGGGGTCAGTGAGCATTTATCATTACTCATCCTGCCATATACCATATTAAGACCTACACTAGACATGTACAAAAGAGCATATACTCATCACATGTCCTTAGCTACATGGATCTATTTCCTTGTTTTCATAATATTTACCTCAGTGCACTTATTTCCAAAATATCTAATTCCAAGCAAACTATTAGTTAATTGTATAAGAAAGGAGAAGCCATAGATATTTATTTATTATCAAATTTATATAACCACCCATCTCATATATGTATCTCTGAGTAGCATACACAGTTTAAATAAGACAATTAAAACAACTAAAAAGCATAAATAATACTCAAACCGTGGAATACATTCAAAGTCCTAAGTACAATATAATAATTTTGTGGGGTCCCTATTTACATGGAATCCCCAAGTTTGCTGACAAAACCAGGTTTAAAGAGATTTCAAGAGGGTCAATGGGGTTAGGGCCTATCTCATTTTAATGGTGGTGGTGGCGGCAATAGAGTGATTATAAGTCTGAGTTAACAGGAGGAAAATAAAATATTTCAAGCTTTTGACTTGGAATAATCAGAATAGTTTAAGTACAAAAAACCAAGAACCAATTCCTCCTCATAGTGATCAAGTATGTTTCCAATATTTTTCCTTTAATTAGGATCACTCCTTTCTATCTCCTTGGTTATACTTTTCTGAGATTTCCCAGAATATTTAAAAACAATCTTATAGATATAAGAGTTCCACAGATTTCAATGTAAGTTGAATATAGGGCCAGATTCTTTTTTCTCTCCGACTTAAGAAACACAATTTGAAAATCAATAAAGTTAAAAAAACCCCACAAGGTTTTCTATATATGTTACTATGATGCTTCATCTAAAGCAGGCATGTCAAACTCGCGACGTCACATGATGCCACGTGACTTATCGGAACTTTCCCCCCATTGCCGGCAATGGGGTGGGCACGGTTTTGGTGTGACGCATCCGGCCCACGGACCTGCAGTTTGACATGCCTGATCTAAAGTGAGAGATATAGAATTGATTTCATTATTGAGCTATGTTCTGATTTTTGTTGCAGTGCACAGCTGTATCTAAATTTCTGAAATTTTTGAACATAAAAGCCAACACTACATGTTATGATGTACATCAGAATAAAATAGCAACAATTCACATAATGATTGAATAATAAACATAGCACTTGCCTGGAACAAAGCTTCCCTGGACCACCTCCTTATAAGCCCACCAGCCTTCATGGATTTTTGGTGAATTCTGCTGAGCTAAAGAAAGAAAAACAAAGCAATAAAAACAGAGCAATATTTTTTTTTAATTTTCATGATACAACAACTCTTAGTCTTCTATACAACATTGTCTACACAATACAAAATAGGTCAAAAAGTTTTGTATAGCTTCTAGAAGAGTTGATGGAGGCCATGCTCTAATTCTTAAATTGGATAGCAAGTCTTGTTTGTATCAATGAGGCTTATGTACAAAGAGAATCTCAAAAGTAGTCTTCAAAGACCTATTTTCCTTTGATTTAACAGCTCTCAACAGACTACTGAAAGCAATTACCAAAGTGCAACAAGATACAAATTCATGATGTATTGACAAAAGCAAATACTAAACTGCCCAACACAAGCACGCAGACAAACCAAGAGTGGGAGATAATTAATCAATGGAAATGGTACCCCAAATTTTGGTCTTCAATCAATAAATAATGAGAATGCACAATAAAACATTAGATGTTCATTTTATAGAACATAAACTTCTGAATCTAAACCAAACATTTATCAAAATTGGATATATTTATATACTGACATTATCTTTAAAGAAACTGCAGTCTTGTATTAGAAGAAATGTTCTATTTCTCAAATCAATATTATTGACTTGTATATGATTCAAAATTTCAACTTCCCTCACCCCCAAAATCCTGAGATTATTGCAACCAATATATTATATCTATCTATGTATGAATGTCCCTATGCTGGGTCCTTAATGTTCTCCAAGTTTGAGTTTCCTGTTGGAAACATGTTATTACCAGACTAAATAACATCATTACTGCTATCTCCAAAGTCAGAAAAAAAAAATAACCTAGCAATTCAATTCTCAGATATGTGAATTTATCACTATTATTCTTATGCTTTGTTCATATGGAACTTTGGGTGGATTTAAGAAATTGAAAAGCTGTCTGATTGGCACGGTTCTCATTGAGTGTTCCGGAATGCTCGTTAAAAATGCAAGACACAAATTAACTACATAAAATAAATACAGTATTGACTCTTGAGCCCGACTGGTGAGCTATAAATGCTGATATCATGAGCAGAGTATGACAAAAAAATCATAGTGAAATGAATGCTTCCATTTGTTATTGTAATGTTAATGAATGACCATGGTGGTGCAGTGGTTAGAATGCAGTACTGCAGGCTACTTCTGCTAATTGTCAGCTGCCAGCAGTTCAGCAGATCAATTCTCACCTTCTCAAGGTTGACTCAGCCTTCCATCCTTCCCAGGTTGGTAAAATGAGGACTCAGATTGTTGGGGGCAACATGCTGATTCTTTAAACTGCTTAGAGAGGGCTGTAAAGCACTGTGAAGCAGTATATAAGTCAAAGTGCTATTGCTATTGCTGTTCATGCAGTTAAGTACCATCAGCCTTCTCCTACAGCCAGTACAGGCAGTCCTTGACTTACAACCATTTGTTTAAAGACTGTTTGAAGTTACAATGGCACTGAAAAAAGTGACTTACAACCAGTCCCCACACTTATGACAATTGCAGCATCCCCATAGTCAAATGATCAAATTCAGGTGCTTGGCAATTGGCATGTATTTAGGACAGTTGCAACATCCTGGGATCATGTGATTGTCATTTGCGATCTTCCCAGCTGGCTTCTGACAAGCGCAGTCAATGGGGGAAAGCTGGATATGCTTAACAATTGTATTAACAACTACTTAACAATCCGACACACTTAACAACTGCCCAGCTTAGAAACAAAACTTCTGGTTCCGAATGTGATTGTAAGTCAAGGACTACCTGTAATGTCACATAAGTGGAATGTTAAAGAAAACTCATAGCAATGCAATGAATGGCACATTCTAAACTAGGAAATGTTAATAACTGCTAAAGAAAAGAATTACGAAAGAATCACTCTTTGACCTATGTGTCAGGCATTTGTCTTAGATCATACTATAGGTAAGAACACAGATTTATCTGTTCTATCCAGAACTGTCTGGAACGTTTTTCCTATATTTTCAAATAAATATTAAAAATAAACCTTTTCCCCAATCTTTCTGCAAATAGCAATCAGCACAAAAATATAGTTGATTGTTAGAAGGTGGAAAAGATATACAGAGAATTCTGTTCTCATCTAGTACTTGCCTAGTTTTTACAACCCAGATATGGTAGCCATAATCACTATAGACTGTTATCTTACTACCCTTGAACCTTTGGAGGAAAAACAAAGGGGCACATGCTTAGTTCTCACTGTTTCGTATTATAAGTGTTGTTTTGAAATTTGGTCAGTTGCAATATAACCAGGTTTGAGTGTCCCATGAACATCTCTAAATGTTACTATTGTTATTCAGAGTTAAAACCAGGACTGTAAACCTGTGATCTGCTGAAAACCTCCATCCTGTTTAAAAAAAGAAAAATTGGGGAGATCATGTCATTAGGTTTCTCAAAAAGGGAGAGAATATATTTCGGTTTGGAGAAGATGGATAGATTATATTGAGAGTAAATATGGGACTAAAAAGTTTCATTTGGTTTTTGAGTAAATCTTAGAGTATTAATGTAGTTTATATGTTATAATAGGTTATTTAATTTTATCTATAATTGATGTTATAATTATTGTGTTTAATACTAGTATATTAGTTTAAAAGAGAGTTAAAGGATGTTATAGATTTGTTATTCTAATAGTTGATTAATGTTAGATAGAGTATGGTTATTGTATTGTTAACCCTGTGATTGGCTCTGGGAAGTGGGGGGGAGGGAGGGGGGAGTGGAAGGGTGAGTTTTGGGGAGGGGGGAATTATATTGTAAAACTTTTATAAAATTTTCAATAAAAAAAAGGGAGAGAAATTCTCTAGCAATGTTTGTACTAACTAGGGCATAATAAAGATAATTTGGACAATATAACAATTTTTAGATATGTTCCTTAAAATTTTGTCTTTCAATTTTTTTATTAATTACATGCGGCAACATTTTCCATCTTTCTTAAACCTTCCTAAAAACACATACACATAGAAGCAAACCAAATTATAAAATAAGTAAAACTTTTACTCTGCAATATATGTAACTTTTGATAGGGAACACCTAAAGAATATAAAACATTTTACCTTTTTCTTTTATATAACACGAAGGTAATTTAGTGAACAAAATACCTGCTTTCAATGGTATTTTTGCTGAACAAGAGAAGTAAGATTATCAAGTTTTGTGCTAAATGATGCATGACATTGAACTCTATTAGAAAAAAGGTAATTCTGTCAGTGCCATTATACTTATAAAATCCTTATGAGGTCAACAAGCATCAAATTGACTGTAGAAAAAAAAACCCAAACAGACAGTAAACAGGCAGAAAAACATTACATACTTAATCCTAAATCACACTAGCCTGGCAATATGAGATACACATGAATTTACTAAAAGGCATACATATATCCTATAGTTAAGTGAGATGGGTTGGGGCACATGTTCTCAATTAGTGTGCCAGAGATCTAAAAATCACTTAAAATATGGAGGAAGAATAAAATGTACTGTCAGGGCTTGCCTTGAATTACAGACTATGGCAAGAGAACTAGAGCGCGAGGTATCTGCGTGTGGTATTGAAAAGCAAATGAGAAAGCAGATCCCAGGGTACATCATTGTCTTTAAGAAAACTGCACATGAAAAGCATGACTGATACAAATTTGCACTGCGCCAATGTTTTAAAATGAATTCTGATACACCAAGCAGGATTTGACAACATTTCATTTTTCAGACAGACAATGAAGGGGTTGGGGTGCCATGAGAGATAAAAGGTTTGTCCCACCATACACACTCTCTTCCCATTTGAGTAGTGTTTGTAAATTGTACAAAGAAAGTACCCTAATCCACAAATCTGGATTAGCAACTGACAGCTCGAAAACAAAGGGCTGTGAAATTAAAATGAAGCTGCCACACAAATGTTTCTTGTTCAGCCTCCAGTGTGGCCCACACAGCACAGGAGGGCTGTGCTCTTTAATCTCTTGCCCATCTGACAACATGGCACAATGCCTGCCTGCATTCCAAGGAAATCCGACCTTACAATTGGGCTGCTGGTGCTAATTGCCAAGAATGGCTTTAAAAATAGACAGCTCAAATTGTACTGCCCATATCATAATTCCCTTTCATGCCAGCAGAAAATGCAGCTATGACCAAATTGTACACAGCCATCACATTTGAATAAGCAAAGCAAGCACGTCCAACTGCATTATACAAACAGCAATTCGACTATAACTGCTTGGAGAAATATACCCGTCCCACAGGGTTGCATCAAACTGATGACTCCATTGTAGAATGAAGTCTTTAATGAGCTCTGCCACACACTTTTAACGATTTCCCCACTTTGCCCTCACCATCCATGAATTGCAAACACATTTAGCATCCAGCTGAGCTCACAGACAAAAGCTTTAGCCAGACTCTGCTCAACCCCAGTTAAACACTAGCTGAAGCTATCAACTAACCAGCATGATTTCTCTGCCCCAAATTCATCAGTCATTGAATTTGCCTCTCCTTTCCCCAAAACTTGCAAAACTCCATGAAGAAAAAAAAACAAACCTCAACACATTCAATTCATGTTGGTACTATTCTAGCAATGTGGCACAGTGTTCCACAAATTCCCAAAAGCCTGCAAAGCTACATTTGAGGGCTTTCTCAAGTAACAGTCTGTTCAGGAAGAAATGAAGGGCAGCATATCTGAGCACCGTGCAAGTTTTACCTACAGCAGAAGATAGAAATAGAAGGACATTGATTCTCCATGAGGGTTAAGGAAGGAAGTAATAAGATTCTGCATAACATTTACTAGTGCTTTTTAATCAACATGATATGATGGTGTACCACAGCAGACATAAAGTAAAATCATTTTATGACTCAATAACTATAAGTAGATTATTTATTTGTTTGTCTGTTTAAAATTTTATGCTACTTACTATGCTGGGACCTCGGTGGATAGAGGAGGGGGTAAAGAAGTGAGAGATAGGGGGCAGCAGGCTGGTGGATTGCACTGCCCTAGACATTGGCAGTGGGGACATCTGACATTGGCAGTGGGGACATCTGAAGGGAAAGAGGGAAAAGAATCAACCATTCAATTTTTATTATGGTCATAGTCCAGCAAGGAGGGAAAAGAAAGTGCTGGAAGAAATGGCAGACCAGCCAGCAAAACTTGGCATGCTGGGAAGGAATGAAGGGAGGCTAGAATAGAAAAATGACATGGATCTACTTTACCTCTTCATCTATCTAGGTTTTGTTTGTTCTGAAACTTCGAACTACTAAAGCAATTTAGATTTTATTTCTGCTGAAGTGTGACTAATTGAAAAGAGTTTGGCAGAACCTGTGGAATGTGATAGTTTCTTTTAGGTTTGAAACAACAACAACAACTTTGTGCACTCCTAGTAAAGGGAACCATTAATGGACTGTCAACATTGCTGCAATTCCAAAACCTCTCTTCTAATCAAGGAAATCTCAAGCATGGCGATAGCTTATCTAAATTCCCTGTCCAAGGAAATGTTGACATCCCCAATCATGGACCTCAACATTTTATGGCAACCATGGACATGTTGCAACTAGTACCTGGCTAACTGAAGTCAGCAAGGGACATGTTAGATTTTATATTTTTGGATGGCATGAGTGATTTGAAAAAAGGTTATTCTGGAACCTGAACTAAGATGCTTTGTAGTTCTGTCCAGACAACATAACTCAACAAAAAATGGTTATAAACAAATATTTATTCCAGGAATTCTTAGCAGAACTTACTATTCTGTAGATTCATCTGGTTTGGTGAATTTGTCCATTTTGCGTAGGTAAAAGACAGTATTTTCTCCATATCAGGTTAGCGTGGTTACAGACGATATCCATGTATCAGCATGGTCGGTTAAACAAAGCTTTCTTTTACAAGCTGGCACGTAGCCAGGATATCCTGTGATGAACTTAGTGGCCCCTCCCACTGACTTGATAAGTATAGGATTCACTGAACAGCTAAAACTACATTACCCATAAGCCATCTCTTAAGGAAACAGCATTTAACCCTTTAAATGCCGAACATTCTAACATACAGTTCTTAAGCTACTGGCTGGTCCAGCACAAAGGTGGTCTGTGTGACTCTAATATCATGGACATATTATTCCTCAATAAGTTTCCTGAATAGAATAAATTAAAAATAAACGACTCCAAAAATGCTGAAACGGTCTAACAAAAAAAAATATCCCCCAAACATTTGGTGGAAAATCACCTACTTTCACTGCCTAGTTATGCCTAGAGTACCAGCTGCAAACCTTCCTCAGCCAATCATATTTGGTAACTATGAGTTACCAAACTAGAGTTAACTATGTTGCAGTACAGTCGGTCCCATAGATGGCTGCAGTATAGTGTCTGAGTGGCTGTCTTTGAAAAGTACTTAGAAGTTGCAAGCTGGTACAAAATGAAGCAGTTCAGCTGGTAACCAGTGCAAGGAGCAGGTAGTATGATACCATACTATGATACTGAAAGATCTATATTGGTTGCCAATTGCTTATCCAGAATAATTTAAAGAATTACTACTAGTAACAATGTAAAGAGTTGCTATCAGTTACTATTATGGCCTGAACGATTTAGGAACTGAGTACCTGAGGAAATACTGCTCCAATTACGAGTGTCCAACTGCTAAGAGGGACTATTTTGAAGGAACTCCTGTTGCCAGAGGTTCATTTTCATTGTATTTCCCTCAGTTATATAACTCATCTCCTCAACAGTTGCATTTGGCCCCAACTCTCTCTGTGTGTTTTTTTTTAAAAACCAGTAAATATTTCCCTTTTTCAGAAGTCTTTTAAGTACCAGTTAACTTTAGTAATAATTTTAATCTTTTTGTAGATTTAGTATGGTTTTAAATTTTATAAGCTGTTTTAAGTATTTGATAGAAGGGTGAGATACATTTAATCAAGAAACAATGAATATTGTATAATCCTATAATACTTTTATATCACCTATATTTTCACATTTTCTGGAACTTTCCATTTACTTATTTTATTACCTCAGCATGAGACAGTAGCATACCGCAGTTGCCAAATGAACCAATGCAGTCTTGGGTTGCATCAACAGAGGTATGATATCAAGAAAATGGAAAAGCATAGTTCAGTTTTATGCTGCACTAGTCCTACTACACCTGTCATATGGAGAGCTGGGCATGTTTAGCCTAAAAAAGAACTGGATAAGGGAAGACACGATAGCAATCTTTCCATTCTTGAAAGGCTATCCCAGGAAAGAGGATATGGATTTATACTCACTCTGTAGTGCCAAAGGTTGGGATAAGATTTATGAGACTGCTAGTCTGTGACCAATAAAGATTGACTGATTGAGTGAAGATTGATTTATTAGGACAAGAATCAAGAAATGGAAATGAAGAGAACCAGACTCAAAATAAGGAGGAATTATCTGACCATGAGAACTATTAAACAATAGAATAGCCTGCATCATGGAATTGGGCAGCCATTTGTCTGGGATGGGATTTGCCATTCCTGCCCTGGGCAGATCTCCAAAGTCCCTCCCAATCCTGTAAGTCTATGCATATGTGATATTTTGATTGAGGAATATTAATATAACAAAGATGCAAAAGTCTGCACTGGAGGATAGAGAGAAAAAATTGGAAGTTTGTAATATTATTAAGAGAGAAGCAAGACGATTTAGAGGTAGAGTGAATTTGGGAAATGAGAATGAATAAAAAAATAAGGCTTCAAATAATAATAATAATAATAATAATAATAATAATAATAATAATAATAATAATAATAATAATAATAATAATAAAGTTGGAAGGGACCTTGGAGGTCATCTAGTCCAACCCCCTGCTCAGGCAGGAAACCCTATACCATTTCAGACAAATGGCTGTCAAGTCTCTTCTTAAAAACTTCCAGTGTTGGAGCATTCACCGCTTCTGGAGGCAGGTTGTTCCATTGGTTAATTGTTCTAACTGTCAGGGAGTTTCTCCTTAGTTCTAGGTTGCTTCTCTCCTTGATTAGTTTCCATCCGTTGCTTCTTGTCCTGCCTTTCCTCTGTTAATGCAGCCCAGCACTGTGTTGGCCTTTTTGGCAGCTACAGCACACTGCTGGCTCATATTTAAGTGATTGTCCACTAGGACTCCGAGGTCCCTCTCACAGTTACTACTATTGAGCCAGGTACCCCCTATACTATACCTATACATTTGGTTTTTCTTGCCTAAATGTAGAACCTTACTTTTTTCCCCATTGAATTTTATTTTGTTAGATAGATATACTGTATCATTAACAGGATAAGAAAAAACAAATGAGGGCAAAAGGGCTTTGGAAAAAAATGAAACATTCAGTCTTGCATATATTAAACTGAGTTGTGATAAAGCATTCAAGCAGTCATATCAGAGAAGCCCTTAGAGATATGGATTTTGCATGGCTGATCTAAGGCAGAGATGGAGAGGAGTAATGAAACATAATGGAGTTCCAAAAGACACTAGAAATTATGGGATTACTCAGGGACAAAAGACTAGAATATTTAATATCCAATGATACATCCTTGGGGGGAAGCAGCAGCAGACTCTCCTAATGGAGACACAGAGAGAGCAATCAGACAGAGGATACAAAACACGACACAAAATGAATTGCAGCACCCATCTAGCATCTTTCATAACTGGCCAAGTCACAACCATATCAGTAACATCTCTCTGTTTCAAAAAGACTAATGTTGTGCAACATACTTGGTCTAAGGAAGGAGTCACAAAAGAGTCACACTGCTAAATTAAAAATAATTCAGGTCACAAAGGACTTCCCGGTGCATCAATCAGCTTTTTGGCAATTAGTGTGGCAAAAGCAGCAGCAGCACTGGAGCTGGTGGCATCAATAAGGCCTGGTGGCTTTGGAGGCACTTGGCAATGTGCCTTTCGAAAGTGGTGAGTTTACTGACATTAAAAACAAAATGCCAGCAAGCCATACAAAGCTGCTTGGTGGGTCACATGTAGTGCAGGCCTGGTCTCTGGAAATGTCCCATTTCAGTTCAGAATCCCAAGTAATTCTTAAACATATTCTGGGTTTGTTAAATTAATCTTCCTAAATGAACTACAGGTAGTTCTCTACTTACGACCACAATTGAGCTTAAAATTTCCATTGCTAAGCAAGGCAGTTGTTAAGTGAGTTTTGCCCAGTGCTGGGATTCAAATATGTGAACAACCGGTTCTCTGTGTGGATGCCGGAAGTCCGTTCTGGGCCTGGGCAACAAAAAAATAGCTACCGGTTCTGCTGAACTGGTGCGAACCGGCTGAATCCCACCACTGGTTTTGCCCCATTTTATGACTTTTCTTGCCACAGTTGTTAAGTGAATCACTGCAGTTGTTAAGTTAGTAACATGGTTGTTACGTAAATCTGGCTTCCCCATTGACTTTGCTTGTCAGAAGAGCGCAAAAGGTGATCATATGACCCTGGGATATCATAAATACATTCCAGTTGCCAAACATCCAAATTTTGATCACATGACCATGGGGATGCTGCAACAGTTGTTAGTGTGAAAAATGGCCATAAATCACTTTTTTCAGTGCTATTGAATGGTCACTAAATGAGTGGTTGTAAGCCGAGGACTACCTGTATTCAAGTATGATCTGAGATAGTGGCAAAAGCGCCTGGACTGATACAAAGCTGGCTGGGTGATTTACTTACTTCAAAGAACTGCTATGAGGAAAAAAGGATAATAATGTAAGGATCTTTGAGACAGGGTAGGATAAGAATTTAACACAAATATCTGTTAAGCTTCATCTGAATGCTATATGATTGATAACTAACTAACTAACTAACTAACTAACTAACTAACTAACTAACTAACTAAATAAATAAATAAATAAATCCACTGAATATAGTCCTCAGAGAAGAAAATGATACCTGGATATAATCAGAGAAAGAGATGAATTTTAATAATTTAATAATAATAGTAATAATTTATTTGCTGCCTGACTCCCAGAAACTCCTACTGCATTTCACATATTTTCTTCACAAACTGTACCTCAGATCCAGACATCAGATCTAGATATTTATACACAGCTAAGAGTACTTGTTCAAGGTGCCACAACTTCCTGATGACATAGGATCACAACAGTTCAGTGATATATTTACAGTGCTTACAAAGTATTGGTTGAAAATTATAGAGTTATACTGGATTTGTGATTCTTAAATGGAGCATGTTAGGAAAGAGAGAGATATTCCTTTAGCTCACATCTGAAGGCAAATAAATCTAATTTTGCATTTTTCAGTCAATACATGAATCAAAATTCACATACATATTTCTCCTAGACTAGGCAATGCTGTCACATGGTAGCAACTAGGTAGCTAATCCACAAAAGCAAATTCAGACCCAGCTTCTTAATTGGACAAGAGACGACCAGGAATTTCAATTGAAAAAAATAACACATTTTTGGGGGGTGAAAAAAATGCCCATTTTTTTTTCATTTTCTATATTGCTGCTGAAAAAAACTACAGAGGTATAATGCTGAATTGAAAGAGTGTTTAATCTTTTTTCTATTATATTGGAGAAATTATTGCAAAAACTATACACATCCAAAAACATATAAACACTGCTCTTTCTTTTTTAAAAAAGCTATCCTTGGAACAAAAGAATATACAAATGGAAGAATTAATCAATAATGACATATTTATAAAACATAAAGCTGAAATAATATTCACCCATATCTTGCCTAAATATGGGTTTCATTGACATGCATACAATCATTTTCATGAAGCTACGGAAAGGATGGCTTTCATAGAAACCTCTTCTATTCTATTACTGCCACCACACCGGTTTCTTAATCTGACTTCCATGGAAAGTGAAATGGCTATTGTTTTAGAAAAACAAACAGCTGCGCAACATTCCAAATAGGGTTCTTGAATGCTATATGTTTCTAATTATAAGTTTCTAGCAGAAAAAAATATTCCCAAGACAAAGTAATGTTTATACTTTTTTTGATGCACAATTTACATCTTTTCTTTGTAAACAAAACCCTTGCTTTAAAGAAAAGCAAGTCTTTATCTCTTTAATAAAAACACAATGTATTATTTAGAATAAAAGCAAATCAAATATAAGAAAAGAAGCAGGGGATAAGGAAAGATAAGAATCGTCTGCCTTCAGTAACTGTGATTCATCTGGTTATTTCCTCTGAGATTCTAAAGTGTTGCCATACATCACAACAATATAATTAGTTTTGCTCCCTTAAAAATGTCTTCGCATGAAAAAAAGTATTATTTTGTTAGGCAATACTTTTCAGGCTTTCTTAAAAGCTCAGCAACAGTCAACTCTCGATAGCCAGGCTGTACAGGTAGTCCTCGACTTACAACCACAACTGAGACCACAATTTCTGTCACTAAGTGATGCAGTGGTAAAGCACACTTCCATGAGTGTGTTGCTTAGCAATGACAATCCTGGTAGTCCCAGTTACCGTCATAACTCCAGATGCAAGTGTCATTAAGCAGGAAGTAAAAGGAGTCCCATGTAAGGTGTGAGGAGTGCAAGGGGCTGGGGAGGCTCTGGGAGGCCTGACACCAGCTGGGTGTGCGTTGGAGAGGTGTTGTAATGTGGCACAAGTTCAAGGAGGCCAGAGAAAGAGGGTGCAGGGTGTGCAACCACAAGGAGGCTGGGGAGCTCCTTGGTGCACTGTGGCTATGAGATGGCAAGATGTCTCTGAGCCACTGTGTAGCGTGAAGCTGCAGCTGCCCTGGAAGCCTCAGCTAACCCCAGCTTGCCTCATAAGCATGGTGCAAAGTTTCCATGCCTTGGAAAGTCCAAGCAGCATGGCTTAAAGCTGCTGTATCCCAGAAAGCCACAACAACTGGCAGAAAGCCACAGCACCCCAAGAACTTTAAAACACCTTCTTTTTTTGACATGCAGTGGCACTGGGGCTGCAAAAAAAACCCTCTAAGCTGTTGTACAGCACGAAGCCCAGCCCAAGCTTGGCCCAGCAGCATGGTGCAAAAGGGTTTCTTGCCACCCCAGTAAGCCACAGCGGCCCCAAGCCAGTCCCAGATGCAGATACCCTTGCCACCTTGCATTCCAAGGCTCCTGCCAACCTCTAACCACTGCCACCCCAGCTGACCTTTGCCAACTTCATGCTCCCATCACTGATGAGGTGTGCCTGACCTGGCCCTTCATGAGGCAGCTGTTGGCCATGACGCCATCTTCCTCAGGACTCTGTCATGCATGACCAAGGAAGTAAGTGCAACCAGCAGCTCCTTGCAAAGGGCCAGGCCAGGCATGCTTGTCAGCAGCAGGAGCAAAAAGACAGCAAAGGTCAGCTAGGGCACGGGTGTCAAACTCGATCGCCTCACGTGACGTATCGTGATGCATTGTGACAGTATCGCTATGTTTTTGCCTTTGCAGAGCCTGGGTGGGCGTGGTCTGCACGTGACGCATCCGGGCTGCCAGTTTGACAACTAGGGCATCAGAGGCTGTGGATTGCAGAAGGCTAAAAAGGCACAGATGGGGGGAGACAGGCATGTAGAGGGACTTGAAGTGCCCTTGCAGTTGTAGATGTGGGCCGGCTGCCAAGCAGCTGAATTTTGACCGTGTGAGTGGAGGGGGCCCTGCAGTATCTGTAACTTTGAACGGTGGCTGAACAATCAGTTGTACGTCGTGAACTACCTGTAATATTTATTGGCAAAATGAATTCTTGCATTGGGAGGCGCATCTACATGCTGCAGAGGAGGGCTCCTGCCAGGGCTGAATGACCGTTTCAGACAATGCAATAAAATACTTAGTAAAATAAGTTGTAATATTTCAGTAATTTCATCCATACAATTTCTCATGCAATTTCAAATGAAAATCCCCAAACTCCCTTGAAAGCTCATGAAGTCCAGTGCAACAATGCTATCATTTAATTTTTAAAATGTAATTTGAAGACTTGTGAATATCATCTGGGGATGTCATGGGCACCTTCTTCCAATCCCTAACTTTCATAATGGAACAGACTTTATACAGCAACATTCACCGCTTGAAGAGTTTGTTGGATAAAAGCTACAATAGAACCCTTCTCCCTGACTTGACTTTCTGTGCGCTTGGTATTTTTTAATATGAAAATTAACTTGATCATGTGGGCTCCATCTTTCTATATGATTCCCTCTAGAAATGTACTTTCTCATACCTACCAAGCCCAAATCAATTAAATGCTGTAATTTCAATCAGATATCAATGCCTTGAACATCTGATCTCTATCTTTCTAAGTGTTACATTCTAATTCTGGGAAAAGTTTAACAAATTAGCTTACACTTAAGTTCCTCCATCTTGTCTTCCACAGATGTTAGGACTTCTAACAAGCAATTGGTAACTTGATTAATAGGAAAAGCCAGAAAAGCTAATTGGAATAGAGCTTGGGGCTTTTTCTCACTCTTCAACAAGAGAGAAGGAAAGATGGCTCCCGAGAAGACACAGAATTAGAAAGGATAAGTTAAGGGGAAACAGTTGGCAATGCCTACTGGAGAGGAAAAGGACCCCACTGACTGGGACCAAAAAGGGAGAAATGGCAGCCAAACCCTCGTAGCACAAGGAATGTGCTCGGGGACAGCAGAGGTGGTAAAGAAATGTGCAGAGCCAATTCAAGAACAGTTTGCAGTTCATTGAGGTAGGAGTCTAAATATATGATACAATAGGTCCTTAATATGTTTTGCACTTTTAAGGCTGCCCAGCCTAGAAAGAAGAACTTTAAAGGAAAATCAAGAAAGGGAGTGGAGGTGTGAGTGAGTTGCTGCTAGTTGCAGTGAAAATCTCCCTACACTACAGCCCTGAGAAGCTATTTTAACTGTTTGCATTTCTGTAAGAGGATTGAGCATTATGAGTAAATGTGTTACTTTCCCAAACGAAAGCTATCTTTATAGAATTTCCAAGGGAAGGGGATTTATCCATCAATGCCCCCTGCTGCATATACATATTCTGGGTGACACTTCATTACACTTTATTTAATGTAATTTGCAAATATCTAGGGAGAGATCCCATAGGAATCTCAAGGAAGCTTAGTTATCAAATTCAAGACTGGCATCTGCATTAATAGAGGGGTTATATATCTATCTAAGCAAACTACATGGAAATTCAAAGCATATCTTTTTGATTTATTTCATGAAAGCCACTTCACGGGTGTTCTGCAGTGTGCAGAATATTTTTCTTTTTCACATGGAAGAAAGCAAGTACAAGGAAAAAGGAGGTCACTATTGTTCTCCTTAATGTTCTTCTCCATGTGGGGGGACATCCACCTTTTTAGTAAAACATATGTATCTCTGGATCCTCACCCTTACCAAAGGGGGGAAAAAAAGCTTTATGAAGCATTTCTCTTAAAATACCACCCAAAAGCATGCATTTCAAAATACCCAATAGATATTTAGAGCATCCCATTTTGTTGTAAGCCCCCTCTCCCCACTTGCAGCCTTATTTTGGAAAAGGAGGCAGCTGTTTCATATCGCTACCTTGTTTAGGGAAAGAAGCTTCCATCATTAGCCAACATCTAACCCTGCTCTGGAAGACAAGCGTTGTTTTTTTTTCCTTTGGTGCCAGGAAGGAAAGGCTGTAAATTGAGAACTCAATTCTGCTACTCTCAGTTCTCCCAGGAATTCAGATGATTAGCCCTAAACAGATTCTGTATCTGTTTATTACAGTATATAATATGAAGCCGACTGTGCTTATCTGAACATGGTTATAGACCTCCTAACTTTCAAGAACACTGTTCATTCCTCCCCTATTTCCACATCATCTCTGGCTTGTGAGATACTACTAGTCCACTTGTCAAGGGGTCCCTCGGAGCAGGAAATGACACAGAAAGAAGTGGTCCACATCTCTGCTAAACCAAGAAGTTAAGATACCAGGCTATGCCTTCTAGTCTCACCTTAAGCACAAAGCTAGCTGGGTGTCCTTGAGCCAGTCATACTCTGTCAAACCTAAGAAGCAGTCAATGGCAAACCACTTCTGAAATCTTGCCAAGTGAACTTCAGGAACTGGTCCAGGCAGTCATCAGGAGTAAAGACTAATTTGAATGCACACACAAAAAGAGCTAAACTGTTTATTAATTCTACATGTGATGTTATGTGAGGTTGACCTTGAGAGATAAAGGTAGAGAGGTTGTCTAAACCTCCAAGGTAAACTAGACAGAGCTAATTCTTCTTTATTGTAAGGCTACATTAACAGAATCTTGCAAGTTTGAGGGTACAAACTTCCTGCCACCACTTTTAACCCCTTAATGAAGTCTGTCAAGATGCTTCTAAATCTTGAGTCTATCCTCCAAAGTGTTAGCAATTTGCCCCAACTTGGTGTCCCCTGAAAATATGATAAGTATTCATTCTATTCCCTCATCTAAATCATTTATGAAGTTGTAGAAGAGCACTGGCCCCAAAACAACATCTTAAGGTAACCCACTGCATGCTTCCCTCCATTTAGATGCAGTTCCATTGAGGACTACAGGGTGAGTGTAGTTGGTCGGCCAACTGCTGAAAAGACTTTTTCCCTGTCTTCCAAGCTGAATGTCTGGTTTTAGAAAGTCCTATTTCTCCCTCATAGGATTGCTGTGAAGCCACTTTCCTGTTATCCTTGGCAATGAAGAAGCAATAATTGATCCAGTCACATATTCCTTTTCTTCCACAGCTAGATTTCTTCTCAACAATGTTTTCAATGTTAGATCAGGAATCAAAATAGCAAAACTGCCTTCTTTGTTGTAACGTAGACACTAAAAAATTATTGTTGAGCCAATATTTATGAGCTGATTTATAGATTCACATCGGAGGTAAAACATTCTCATCTCACTATAATGTTAATTCTGTTAATTCCCCCATCCCACACCAATTTCTAAAATGAAATGGGAGAGTAATTAACAGAAAATTTTTGAGACTGAAGAAGCATTATTTCTTGGTAACTTGAGCTATTATCACACAGAGGTTCTTCCACAAGATTTCACTTTATAAAATCATCTCAGTGTGACCTTCCGCTTTAATGAAGATAGCACAAATACTCTGCAGACATACTTTAGAAAAAAATATTCAGTTCATTATTGCTGTCTGAACTGGAACCATGACACATGGCTGAGTAACATTCCATACTTTATGAACCACCACATTTCATATCACATGCAGCTGTAATGGGTAGCCACATTATACTTCTCTGACAAGTGCATACACACGATGACCTGCAAAACCCCCAATGTTACATACCAGATTTGTCATGTTGCATTTCCTTTCAATCTGATTAGTTGTACCACTTTTGGTTTAAGGAGTTTTTATTCTGCAGATAACCCTTTTTGGGGAGGAAAACCTTTCAGATTGGTATGTTTGGAATAATTAGCACAGGGAAAATGATTTGAAAAATAAAAGATGATTTGGATGCACATAGGCAGGTATGTCACACTGGTTTCAACCATCGTAATATGATTGATTTAAATCATCCATGCATGCCCTAAATCATCTTTCCCCTCTTGAAGCCAAATCCTTGCATGATCCCAATAACAAGTCCTTGTAGGGAACTGTCCAGCCAAAAGTTTGCCATCAGAGGCATTTAACTAAGGCTGGCATTTGGAGCACAATTTCCTGTTTGATGCTAATAAAGTTAATAAATAATTAATAAGATAATAATGAGCATAAATTAATTTCTTTCCTGGAAAAAAGATAACTAATTGATAAATGATTTTGGTTTTGTATGATCTTCTATTTCAATTGACGCAGATCAATGTTTCCTTTCATAACAACCATAACAAAAAAGGCTTGGAAGAGAAATTGGATTCTGGCAGTCACTGTTTTCGTTTTCTAGGAAGCAAGTAAAATTGCCCTCATTGCCACAAAATCAATTATCCTCATTTTGCTGATGACTTTCCTATTAACTAATCTTGCATCATTAAGAAAATCTGGCATGATAAACTGTTTCACTGCCATTTGCAAGGAAGAACACACCTGTTTTTTTATGCTATGAGAAATGTAAAGCCCCTCTTTGCAAATGTTGTCCATCTGTAAGTAGGGAGGAAAGGATACTGCCATTAGCTTTGTTCCAGTCCCCAAACTGTGCATCTATACATTGATTTTCCTTTTGGGCTTTTTTAGTAATGTACAAATGCTGGAACGGTGGGAGCCAGTAATGGAAAGAAATGTCAGACCTAGATCAAGTGTCGGCAAATCCTTTCCCTTCATAAAAGAATTTCTGACATGATCTCCAGATGACTGGCTTTTAGAAAAATGAGTGTTCTTTTTATGTTCACTGGAGGCAAGAATTGGAGTTGATAAAATCTTTACAATATTTGGAAATTGTTCTTTTCTTTAATATTAATAGGATATGCTATTAGACTGTGTAATAACATTGTACCATACAGAATCTACTTTGTTAACTCTCCAGAATCTTTTTTCTGCTATGTATTCAAAATGGACTGTGATTAATATACATATATATAAATGTGTATGTGTGTTTGTGTGTTATGTATGTATACATACAGTATAGCATCTGTATATGAGTGTGCATGCATGTGTATGGTTATATATTTTATTTTGAGAGTAGGCATCAGAATTTCATTTTTAATGTGTGCCAATAAAGGTTATTTTATCTTCTTTCTCTTATCTCTTATGCGCAAAGCAGTTCTATTTCAGTAATGCGGTTTGGACTACCCAATGGCAATATGATTCACTTTAGTAATGCAAAGAGGCCACCAACTAGAAGTATTCACTGTGGTGGCACAGTGGTTAGAATGTAGTGTTTCAGACAAACTCTGTCCACAGTCTGGAGTTTGATCCTCATGGGCTCAAGGTTGATTCAGCCTTCCATTGTTCCAAGCATCGGTAAAATGAGAGCCAGATTGTTAGGGGCAACATTCAAATAACCCTTGTAAACAGCCCAGAGAGTGCAGTAAAGTACTATGGGGTGGCATATAAGTCTAATGCTATTGCTATTCAGGTGGCCTCAAACCACTTTAGAAAGAGCCTTGTCTCGGCCCTCTCCCCTAATAATGACCATGGTTTGGATGACTTTGGAGATGTCCACAGTAACCATCGATCTCAGCAGTTGACTACTTTGGTGCCCAGTATGTGATTGCCTTCTCAAAGCACCAATTATGGAGGAAAAGATTGAGTGGGGTTCAGCTATGATATGAAACAACAAGGTTATGCATTTAGATAAGGGGATTGCGTTGCTTCACAAGCAACTCTGGGTGGTGAGGGTTAGGCTTTGCCCACGTTGGAAAACGCCCAAAGCGGTGCAAGCTGTGTTGCTGCTTCTCTAAACATTTCTATTTTTAGAGTGGAAAATCTTCTTTTCTGCACTCTACTGAGCTAAATAAGGAAGAGAGGGAGGGAAGGGAAGGCTATAGAAAGCAATGTTAAAAGCCACTTGTTTCCTGCTCTTTATCTGCTCCTGAGAACAAAAGCAAACAAGCTCTTCTAACCTTTTATGTTCAGAAACAGCCCATTATATATTGAACCTAAAAAGCAGCACATGGATCTGGGTAGAGGAACCATCTCTCTTTATTGCATTGAGTGCATTCACTCTGACGTTTTTAGAAATGCCTGGCCTTTACATTTAAGACTCTAATTTCCTAGCCTGGCCTTTTGGAGATGGAAGTGAGATCTAAGAACCTGTTCCAGATACGAACAATGATTAAGTTGAAATATACTGAGACTACCTCATAGCAAGGTGTGATAATATTACCCTTTCCCTTTACATCCTTATCTCATGAAAAAAATGCATACATTACATATCTGATTTACCATGCTTAGAAATTGTCATGCTTAGAAACTGCTTGTGCAAGCTTTTGTGGCATGTATTTTAAAAAATAATAAATACATGCATATGATTATGCAATTATTTTGTCTGTATTATGGAAACTATTTCCCATTGCCTTCTTCAGGGACATGTTTTCAGTTTCCCAAGATATTTACAGCCCTGGAACTCCCTGGTGGAACTCCAACCACATGTTAATTAGGTCCAATCCTACTTAGTCTCCAAGGCAGAAATGTTTTGTTACTGCCACCAAAGTCTCCCATAAGTTGATTCCTACTAACTACACAAGACGCCATTTACTGGCTCATATGTTTTCAAAAGATTAAAAAACATGAAGAACTTACTTCCATTCTTCTCATCTCAACATGTTCTAAAATCCACTGGATGCATCATCTCCATCTTTTAAATTGTTTTTTTCATGGGGTAGATGATGAATCACTTTGTGTTGTATTTTCTGTCTTTATTTTGTTGCTGTTATATACATCAGAGAGTTAAAGCTGAAATAACCAAAGGATGTTTCCTTTGCTAATTACTGTAGTGTTGTTTCCAGGAAATCTAGGAAGTTCTGTTCCAGAGTCAGACAAACAGATATAGTATAGCTAAGTAGATTAAATTCTTCCTGCATGTAGATAAACAGATAGGCAGGCAGGCAGGATTTTGCCAATTAGAAAGTTATAGACATTGGGAATATGCAGATGCAAACTAAATTAGAAATTATCCACATAACTACCCAGATATTTTCCAACAAAATCAAATGCAAACTGTTGAAGTCTGTTCTATTAATCTTCATCTGTTTATTATCTGATAGAATAAGGGTACAACAATTACAAAGATTGGGGCAGATCAAGGTTTATATATGATTCTGAAAGCATGGCAAGCCAAGAATAAATGGGATAATAATGTAAATTTTCCATGGTTTTTAATATTTTCCTGAGCCATATTCATTAAATGTTAAATTAAATTTATCCTCCTCTCAATTTTGGTTTTCTTTCATATAAAATATTGTGTATCTTTTTTGTGAAAGTTGGCCTAAATTTACCAATGCCAATTACCATCTTTATAGAACATCAGCATTTAAATCAGAGAGTGCACATCTGCATCATCTTTTGTTTGTACAGCTGATAGCAGTAACTAGTTAAAACTTTATGCGACATTAATTACTAAAATGACAAATTGAATGAAGAGATTATTTGAGACAACTAGGCACAAAAAGTACTTCTGAAGGTGACTTTGGGCCTTCATTTTCTCTCAGCCCTAGGGAGATGACTGGGCTAAATCACTTCCAAAACTCTTGCTAAGAAAATTGCAGGGATAGTCTAGGCAATTGCCAAGAGTCAACAGTGACTTTGTAGGAAGCCCTCCCCCCTCCTGCTCAGATTAAAATATTCTTTATTCTTAATATTAAAAAGAGGCAGGAACAGATATTTCCCCAGAATGAGAAAAAAAAATCTTAACAAAAGCAGAAAGCAGCTCCAGGAAAACAGCTTCAAACTAAGAAACCTGAAAAGGCTGGCCTTCAGGAATGCAGATTTTCTAATCCATTCAGGAAGACTTGGCCAATCTATTCATGAACAAAACACCTCCAGCCACAGAAGGCTGAAGTTGATGGGATTAAGAATTTACACCCCTCCCACCCAATTTCTAAAGACAGAACATGACCTTTAGGACTTAACAGGATTTTCCCATCACCATTAGAATAGCTCACTACATTGCACAACCCCCTGGAGCATCTCAATCAGAACCCTATAAAGATCCATCCACTCACGCAGCCATTTTGTCAGCTGTCCCAGAACTGCATGCTGTTGCTGATTCTGCTCATCAATAAACAGAAACCTTCTTTCCTAAGCAGCCTCCATTTTATTTCCAGCATCTTAGCCTCCAATGTCTTACTCCCAGCTTGGAACTGGACCTGGTTTTTCTTCCCACAACTTGAAGGTAATTCCCCCCCCAATACGCTTGTTCGTCAATCTTATTTGGATCCATTGTTCTCTTGATTATCATTCTAGGAACTGCTGCCTTTACAGTACCATTTTGCATGGAGGGAGGGGGAACAGGAAACAATGGAGATAGAGTCCACAGACTAGGAAAAAACATTTCAATTCCACTCATCATTGTCTGTATATGAACTATGATTTCTCCTGTCCAGTACTGGCTATCGCTCATCATTCTTTCCTAATGTATCAAGGGCCTTGATTCTAAAATAGCAGCAATCCCGATTTAAAGACTGTATATATAAATGAGACTTTTAACAGATGCAGCTCTCATAAGTACTAGCAGCAGCCTCAATTTTCTATCTTCTCTGCCCATTGGTTAAAAAAATAAAAGAGTTCCTTTGCATTTTTTGGCAAAACGTATCCATCACAATTGCCCCAAAACAGAGTCAACAGGGCAATTTACTTGTCAGAAGATCCATTCTTGCCAGAATGATGGCTGAAGAAGGAATGGAGCTTTCACTTTCATTTTGTTCACTACATGCATATTGTCCAACTATTAAATTAACTCCAGCTTTATGTAATGAGCCAGTTTCACATTTGGATTAAGAAGCTGGCTTTTATTTCAGTTTCCAACTGACAAAAGGGTGAGGCATTCTTCCAAAGAGCCATGTACACGTCTTTCTTTAAAATATTTAAATATTCTTTAAAATATTTCTTCTGTTCAGTTGTTCTTTACTGGAGATCTAATGACCACATAATCTAAAAATGCTGGGCTCTTTCCTGTAATCCTTAAGGATTAAACTTTAAAACTCTTTTGGTTTTATTTGACAGAAATCTATGTGAGCCAATACAATAACAACATTGTGGAAAGATTTGCCACAAGCTAATACTTTACCACCCGATATAAATAAACCCTAGCTTTCAATTAAATAAGCACCTCCAATTTTGTCCACCTTCTCATTCATGGGAAAAAAACAAAAAACAAAATCACCTGACTGCACTGTCTGCAATCCAAGCATTTAAAAACTCTTCAACGTTTGCTATCCTGTTCACAGGGCATGACTAAAGGTCCTATTTCAGACATAACTTCAGAACATGTACAAGAGAGGATTGAGGATTGAGTTCAGATGCAAATCCAAAAACAGAAAAGTAGGTCATTAAAAAAGGGACAGCGCTAATGCAGCTATTTTCTCTGCCAGCCACAGAATGTCACAATGTCGTTCAGCTTCTTATTGCAGGGATTCTCAGACATGACTTTAATGGAGCAGTAAAGATAGCTGGCTGACAGCAATGGCTGTCATTGTATTTCGCAGCAGATTAAACCAGAAATGGTTTTCCTGAACTCACTGAAATTCTTCAGAAGCAATCCATCCTATTCATCTCTCCATCAGGAGAAGCCTGTTCTTAATCTTCTTCCTCCCATATTCCCAAAAGAGATTGGAGTAAAGCTTTTTCAGGAGATTTTGATTAAAGATTTTTATATGTTTCTTACATCAAAAACTGCGCTGGATTTATTGATAGACCTCTGGGTGATTTACTGATCAAAAAAAAATTTTCCCCCTAACTTTCTGATTTTAACACTGCAATAAATTTAGTACCACCGTCACCAACTGAAAGCAGAAATGAAGAAAAACTCAGCATGGAAGGGTTTATTTGGAAGGGCTGAGTTCTGTACAGATCTCATTCTTCCAATAAGTCTTGAAACAAAGTCTAAGCAGAAAGTCCAGGGTTCTAGTAAAAAGCATAAATAGTAAAACAGCAGCTTCCTCACATTTGGAGTGTAACTACTATCTTTTCTTGAGGATTCCATTCATTGGCTTGCATACAATCTTACAATATTTTTGCAATGCACCGGTAGTCCTCATTTAGTGACCACATTTGGGACAGGCAACTGAAGTCATTATGTGAGGGAATACATATAAAACTGCAACTATGCTTAAATCTTACTTCAGCTTTCCTTTGGTTTATAAGCCTGCAAAGGACATAGATGTGAGAATTCGTCTCAAAGTTACTTTTTCATCACTGTCGTAACTGCGAATGGTCATTACACGAGGCAGCTGCTGAACAAGGATTACTTGAATGTTCATGAATTTCCACATATTTATTGATGCATGCAAGTGAGAGATCAACATGAAAGAAAGCATTTAAGTGAAAAGTACAGCATAAGCAAACTAAACCAAAGTACTGAAGGCATGGTGATGCATGATTTAAAGTGGCAAGAAACCTGGCGGGAAAAATTTAAATAATTCAAAATTCTACATTAATGGAATAATAATAAATGATGCTTGAAAATTCTTCTGGCAGTTTCTAAGAGTCTGTGTTTACCCCAAGCTAAAGATTAAAGATAGAAGCCTATACAGAGGTAGTCCTTGACTTACAAGTTCATTTAGTGGCTGTCGGAAGTTATAACGGCACAGAAAAAAGTGACTTATGACCACTTTTCACACTTATGGCCATTTCAGCATCCCCAGGGTCACATGATCAAAATTCAGATGCTTGGCAACTGACTCATATTTATGACAGCTGCAGTGTCCTGAGGTCATGTGATCACCTTTTGTAACCTTCTAACAAGCAAGGGAGTCGGATTAACTTAACAACTGCAGTGATTTACTAACAACTGTGGCAAGAAAGGTCATAAAATGGGGCAAAATTCACTTAACAACTGCCTCACTTAGCAACAGGAATTTTGGGCTCAATTGTGGTGGTAAGTGGAGGACTAGCTGTGCTTCTTCCTTCACTGACCTTGCTCAGGTGCCTGGGGCTTGACAAACTAAAAGTGTTCTTATCCTAAAACTAAGTTTAAAGCTTGACCCATATATATTACATTTTCTTTTCCTTTCCTTTATTTCTGTCTTTCACAGTGTAAGCCTGAAGGCACTATTGTGTTAATTGATTTTTGCAAGCTATTATGAATGCTTTTCTTTGGTTGAAGGGCCAGATAATGCTTAAAATAAATAGTGGGTAATTACAACATCCAGTGATGAGGTATTTGTATCAATGAGCTATCACTGTTTGAAAACCACATTACAGTATTTTTGACACAACCTCACATCAACTCCAACATACTGGAGGCCATTTAGAGTTTCAACTTTTAATCACCAATTGTAATCAGAAGTCTAAAAATCATTTATACATGCTTCTTATTATACATGCTTCTTAAATTGGTTTTCCTGAAAATGAATCAATCATGCAAACTAATTTAAAGCATGTTCAGAAATAATTTGAATACTGACTTATGATATGGTAGATTTATTGTGGTGGAAATGGGACTAAGACTTTAATACTGGGAATTTATGCCCCAAATAAGGAGAAAACATAGTTTTATAAAGGACTTATGAAGAGATTAATAGGTTTCTCTTATGAAAATTGGTGTTTGATGGGAGATTGGAATGGAGTGACTGTCTCATAATTGGATTGAACTTCTAATAAAAATATTAAAATCACTCAAGGCAAATTACCAAACATTTTCTTTGATTCAATGGACAATTTGGAGCTGGTTGATACATGGAAACTGAATGCAAATATAGCACTAAAGCTGATTTTTAAAAGAAAAAAGAACATTACCAAATTGTTTGATTAAATTACTTTACAATATTCTTCCTTCCTCCTATATCAAACAAAAATAAATCCTAATTCAAACACTGACCAGCATCATCTATCATGGGTCCACTGCTATGGATACATGGAGATTTTTTTCTTTGGACAGCCTTTATGTTTGAAGAAAAATCTATAATTCTTACCTGTCTTTGACACATTCTGAATACTAGGGATACAGCCACAAAGATTATATGTATTTTTAACATACAATGATCCACCCAAATCATATTAACACTTCTAATTTCAGGCCAATATGTGGCTCATAAGCACATATAGGCCATAAGACAAATTCCTACCATATGAATTTTGAATTGCATCTCCAACAGCAAGGTAATTGCAACCAAATTTTATTCTTCTTGAAGATATTCAGAATAAAGAAACTTGTTTTGGGTTGTTGACCTCATTTTAAGATAAAACAAAACTAATTTCACATTTTTAAAGCACTCTTCTACTGATTTAGAAGAACAGGAGAATCCAGTTTATTACTTCAAAGATGATGTAAATGATTAATATTTTTTTTTCATCCAACATGATCTGCCTGAAACTTTGGAGATTCAGAAGCAGCAATGCCATTAGGAGAAAGAATAAGTACTTCAGCTGATAAACTTCCAAGAAAAAGTTTTAAAAACAGCTTCACCAGAACAGAGGAATATAATTAAGAAATATCCAGTTTATCAAAAAAAAATGGTTAGCCTGTTTTTTTAAAACTATGGTTCATATTGAACAATTAAAACTATTTTTCAGAAAAAATCACTTTTTAAATGATCAATCTTTTTTCTTCTAGAAATAGTGGCCACATGGAGATGATCCTAAAACCAATCTGCTTCTATAATAATTTCCAATTTTGCCTGACCCTTTTGTAAGTAGACCTCAGAAAAAAAATCCCATCACTCATGCCTCCCAATTTATTATTTTCTTTGTCACTGTGGTGCTGTTCTGTTATTTTAGGAAAATATATTTGCTATGCCAAAAACCATCCCATTTCTGACTGCCAGTCTAACAATATCCCTGACTAACAAAATATTTGCTTTTGCTGTATTGCACAACCCAGTTGGTTTGAATTTGCCCTCTGCTCTGTATTTTAGGACCAACTTTTTTTTTTTTTTTTTAAAGGTGATGAGTACCGTCAAAATCAACAAAAATATGTCGAGACTGAATTTACTTTGGTGGTATTAAGAAGCATTCACTTTTTTAATCATCCATATTAAGAATATTGAAAGAAAAGTTTAATTTGGACATTTTTTTTCAGTAGTGCAAAATGTTCTCTCATGAAATTTTCAACCATAAAATGGCCATTCCAATTATTCCACAATTAATTCATCCCCAAAACTATATATTTCTCTTTAAACATAATATGATAATGACAAAATCTATTCCACTCACTTCTCCACTTAGCAACAGAGTGTTTTGTTTATTAATTGTGACCGCTTTACTAAGTCCATGTCAATAATTATTGCCATGTAATGTCACCTTTCTGCAAATAATATTCTTTCCTGTCTTTGATACTATAACCAAATTTAAGAAGAGGAAGAGCTAGGTTGAAAATAAAATTTGCTCAATTTGTAATATTCAGAAGTGTTAAAACCCAAACATTTCCTTCCATCCATAGTATTTCTCTGGCTCAGATCTGAATTTCTTCATCCCTGTCACAGAACTCTCATTGGCCCAGCAGTAATAACTGCAGTAGCAAATGGGTTAATTTGAAGGCTTGAAAAGTTTTTTTCCCCCTCTTCCCTGGCAGATCCAGTGGCTAGCACATGAGCAGGAATTTTTAGAGCTGATTTTATGCAGAGTATAATCATCCTGGATCCAGGAAGAAGCAAGGATTTAACGGCTTCTTGAATAGGCCAGGTAAATGAACTCTGACACTATTGTAATACTAAAGCCTGGGAAATAATTTTGAATAATACTACAAATTCATTATCTCTGGCTCAGTAATATTATAATTACGTAATCAGTAATAGATGGTCAAATTAAATTTTGATTCTTGTTTCTAGCACAGTATTCATGGTCAATACAGCATGCTCACAAAACAAATTATATAGCATGAGCAAAGCACATTTCTCACCTTGACTTAGTTGAAAACAAAAATATTTTATACCTGAAAATCTCTTTGTTTCAATTAGTCCACTGAGGAAAAAAATGTAAAGTAGTTAAGAACTTCACCAGTGAGCTTGTTATTGTTATTTATGTTTATCTGTATCTTTTCTTAATTTCCATCAGAAAAATATGCATGAATTCTGCTTATTCCAATATGGCTAAGGGACTGATGAACAATTTGGAGCTTTTATTTGAAACTTTCAAATGGCACCAAGAATAGCATGTTAAGACAAAAAGAAAAGTCAAAGAAGCAATGCTTCTGATTCTCAAAATCAGAGGATCAAAATCAGACCCTTCTCAGATCTTCTATAACACACCTTCAATACTGTACTTAATGAAAAACAAATCTCATTATGGATTAATATTTTAGGGCACCCATTGTTTTCATTATTATGAATTTCACACTGGATCAGAGATGACTACAGGTTTTATTATTGATACTCATATTTCAGTAGGACCATTTACTAATCTAAGCTGGATCTTAACATGTCACTGGTAGGCAAAATCAGAAAACTGTGTCTCATTTATTTTGGCCATGTCATGAGGGGAAATTCACTGGAGAAAGCAATTATGTTTGGAAGAGTTAGCGGTAAAAGGAAACCAGGCTACCAAAGAATATAGTGACTGGACACCATCAAAGCTGACACCAGCCGGAGCATAGAAAAACTCAATGAAGCAGTGCAAGATCAGAAGATGCAGGGGAAACCTGGCCCATAGAATTGCCAAGAGTTGGACAGGATGAATGGATATCATCATCATCATCATCATCATCATCATCATCATCATCTATTGGTTCTAATACTCTTTTTATAGAAGTTCTTATTGGACTAATAAGTAATGACACTTCCACTGTCTTGACAGACCTTAATAAGACATTTTATGTATTATCTGTAGATGCCTCTGATGCTTTTCTGTACAAGATACCATGGCAGATTTATAAACTGTTAAGTACAGGTAGTCCTTGACTTATGACCACAATTGAGCCCAGAATTTATGTTTCTAAGTGAGAAATTTGTTAACTGAGTTTTGTCCCATTTTACGACTTTTCTTGCCACATTTGTTACACAAATCACTGTGGTTGTTAAATTAGTAACATGGTTGTTAAGTAAATCTGGCACCCACCCACCCCCATTGACTTTGCTTGTGAGAAGGTTGCAAAGATGGTCACATGATCCTGGGACTCTGCAACCATCATAAATATGAACCAGTTGTCAAGCATCCGAATGTAAATCACATGACCATGGGGATGCTGCTACAGTCATAAGTGTGAAAAATGGTCATAAGTCATTTTTTTTCAGTGCTTTGTAACTTCAAAAGGTTGCTAAATGAACTGCTGTAAGTTGAGAATTACCTGTATAACACTATTGTTCCCATATGGGCCATCTTAAGCAGCCCAATGCAGTGCTAGCTACAAATAGTTGCTTATAAAACAGCAGTTTTCATAATGGCATGGCAATAACAAAAGAAGCAATGGGTTATGCACTATAGCTCATTCCCATCCATATGGTACTAGCTGACTATATAATCAGATCCTTCTATGATAAAGGTGACATTACAACAGGGTACATTAAAAAGGAATGGATTATTTATAAGAGTTTGTTAATGAATGTTAATAATTAGGAATAACAATTCTTCATTAAGTCTGGAAATATTTGTGTTGGATCATTTCCAGATTTATCATGTAGTTGGATTTTATGCTCGGATGTAAGACTTTCAAAATGGAGAAAAGCATGCAAGAGAAATCCAGACTGTTTGGCAAGCAATCACTTGGAAATACTAATGGAATAATCTCAACAACAGAAAAACTCCTAGAAGTCAAGGCCTCTGAGGTTAGATATTCCAGAGCATTTTGTTTCATACATAACAAGGTTATTTTATTATATTCAAAAGCTTTACTGCCAAGAATATCACATTAGCCACATCATTATTATGTGGAACTCCCTGGAGCAAAGCTAATTTCCAGACAAATGCTTAAGGGAGATTTGCCATTGCTACAGGCAAAGGAGAAAGAGAAAGACACACCCAATTGAATGCAGAATTCCAGAGAATAGCTAGAAGAGATAAGAATACCTTCTTAAATGAACAGTGCAAAGAAATAGAAGAAAATAACAGAATAGGGAGGACCAGAGATCTCTTCAAGAAAATTGGAGATATGAAGGGAAAGTTTCATGCAAAGATGGGCATGATAAAGGACCAAAATGGCAGGGACCTAACAGAGGCAGAAGAGATTAAGAAGAGGTGGCAAAACTACACAGAAGAACTATACAAGAATGAGCTTAATGCCCCAGATAACCACGATGGGGTGGTCACTGACCTCGAGCCAGACATCCTAGAATGTGAAGTGAAACGGGCTTTAGGAAATCTGAGCAACAACAAAGCTAGTGAAGATGACAGTATTCCAGCTGAACTATTCAAAATCTTAAAAGACGATGCAGTAAAAGTGCTACACTCAATTTGCCAACAAATTTGGAAAACTCAACAGTGGCCACAGGATTGGAAAAGGTCAGTTTACATTCCAATTCCAAAGAAGGGCAATGCCAAAGAATGTTCAAACTATCGCACCATTGCACTCATTTCACATGCTAGTAAAGTTATGCTTAAAATCCTACAAGCTAGACTCCAGCAGTATGTGGATCGAGAACTTCTAGAAGTACAGGCAGGATTTCAAAGAGGCAGAAGAACTAGAGATCAAATTGCCAACATACGCTGGCTCATGGAGAAAGCTAGGGAGTTCCAGAAAAATATCTACTTCTGCTTCACTGATTATGCTAAAGCCTTTGATTGTGTGGATCACAACAAATTGTGGCAAGTTCTTAAAGATATGGGAGTATCAGACCATCTTATTTGCGGGTCAAAGAAGCAACAGTGAGAACTGGCCACAGAACCACTGATTGGTTCAAAATTGGGAAAGGAGTCCGGCAAGGCTGTTTACTGTCGCCCTGCCTATTTAACTTATATGCAGAGCACATCATGAGAAGGCAGGGCTAGATGAATCAAAAGTTGGAATTAAGATTGCCGGGAGAAATATCAACAACCTAAGATATGCAGATGATACCACTCTACTGGCAGAAAGTGAAGAGGAACTAAAGAGCCTCTTGATGCAGGTGAAGAAGGAGAGTGCAAAAGTTGGCTTGAATCTCAATATTAAGAAAACCAAAATCATGGCATCCGGCCCTCTCAATTTCTGGCAAATAGATGGGGAAGAAATGGAGGTAGTGACAGATTTTATTTTCCTGGGCTCCAAGATCACCTCAGATGGGGACTGCAGCCAAGAAATTAAAAGACGCTTGCTCCTGGGGTGGAAAGCTATGGCAAATCTACACAGCATACTAAAAAGCAGAGACATCACCCTGCCAATAAAAGTGTGTTTAGTCAAGGCTATGGTTTTCCCAGTTGCAATGTATGGATGTGAAAGTTGGACCATAAGAAAGGCTGAGCGACAAAGAATTGAGGCCTTTGAACTATGGTGCTGGAGAAGACTCCTGCGAGTCCCTTGGACTGCAAGACGTTCAAACCGGTCAGTCCTAGAAGAGATCAACCCCGATTGCTCTTTAGAAGGCCAGATCCTGAAGTTGAAACTCACCTAATGAGAAGGAAGGACTTACTGGAAAAGGGCCTAATGCTGGGAAAGATTGAGGGCAGTAGAAGAAGGGGACGACAGAGAGTGAGGTGGCTGGATGGAGTCACTGAAGCAGTGGGTGTGAACTTGAATGGACTCTGGAAGATGGTGGAGGACAGGAAGGCCTGGAGAAACGTTGTCCATGGGGTCACGATGGGTCAGACAAGACTTCGCAATTAACAACAACAACTAATTTTAATATATGCCCTCTGGAATAAATCTGCATTTCTTTCAGTTTGCTTAGAAGAACAGAGAAGACCTGGTTCTTCACTTAGGTTTTTGGCAAGAAAGAGTGAGTCCTCTCACTTCCTACCTTTCATTTTTATCTTTTGTTTTATCGATTTGATGGTAATTTTTGTTTCATTATTGTGGGCTGCTCAGTTGTTGAGAGCTAGGCAGCAAAGACGATTAATGTATTATTAAAACTGCTGCTATAAAATAAATATTAAATCAGGGGAGACAATAAGATTGTAAAACAATAAAATAAAAGGAAAAGGAAAGAAAAAACAGTAACAAAAAAACCAGCAGTAGATAAGCAGGCTAAATCACAATCCAAATTTAAAAACAATAGCAACAAAAGTGGTATGTACCATAGTGAATTAAAATACTAAGATATGTTTGTTATTGGGCATCAAAAACCCAAGAACTGACTTTAGATGGATGGGCCTAGGGAAGCAATATATTATCATGGCAAATCTCAGGCTTCGATCATTACTTATATAAAGTCATCAGGAGAATACTGATAGTCCTTACTTACTGACTACAGTTGGGACCATCACTCTATTGCTAAATGATGCAGTTGTAAAGTGGAACATCATGTGAACATGCCCAACTTACAATGTCAGTTCTGGCTGCAGTCATGCAACAAATTACCTACGTTCATTAAGCGTCACATCAAATGACCATAGCTTGCAATTTCCTGGTGGCTTCTCCATTGACTTTGTCAGAAACCAAATGGGAAAATTGCAAATGGTGATCATGGGATGCTACAACCATCATAAATGTGCACCATGTGGCCAAACACCCAAACTGTGGTCACATGATCATGGGGACATTGCAATGGTCACATGTTTGAGAAACAATCATATATCTCCTGTTTCAGTGTCATTGAAACTACTTGCTGAATGAACAGTCAATAAACAAGGACTGCCTTTATAGACCAAAAAAACTGGATGCCTGATTTCAGAGATCTATCTTTTCATAATATTTTATGAATTATATATTTATCCATAATCCCTTTTAGGGAATAGCCATTGGCCTGTTTCACTGTTGCAAAGGCAAGTTTTTTTCAATAACCCAACTGAATCATAATGATAATATGAGCTCTTAGTATCTGTAAACCACCAATGGCCCATCAGGACTACATAAATAAATGTATGCAAGATATGGAAGAATTGAATGGCTGATGAAGAATTCTGATGGTAGAACAGGACATTAATCCCAGTTATACCACAACTCCATGCCTATATAACAGTCATGTATGGGAATATGCTTGCATATACTGTAGCTATAGAGGATTTTCTGGGTCAAGACTGAAGCTCTTTTAAAAATAGACAGACTCCAGAAATATGCAGAAAAGTCCCAGGATCACTCTCCATTTCTAGTCATATCCCAAATTGGAGCTAGGATATTTTGGGGGGCAGGGAAGGAGAAAATACACTACAAGAAAAGAAAGTAACTATGGACTCCATGGATACTTTTAATTCTGGGTGGCACAACCTCCAAGGGCTATTCCATTTAGATTATGCTATATAATGCAGAGATATATTCATCATTGCATCAATATTCATCACTCATATCTTAAATTTCTCCTTAGTACAAAAGAAAAGGCTGTGTGGCAGTACATATGGAAGAATGCCCTAAATCCTTTCTTCTGCATGTCTCACTAAGCCACTCTTTGCCAACTCACGCAACTTTCAGCTCTATGGATTTCAACAACCCGAACGCTGCAGCTAGCACCACCATTGCCAGAATTGTGAGAGTAGGCTCACACATCTGGAAGTTGACAAGCTTGGAAATTGCCAACTGAAGCTGACTGAGCAAACTTATATTTGTCTAACATAAAGTCAGTGGTAGTGTACAAATAAAAAAGCAGAGAGCAGGATACAATAGTTACAAGAAATTTTACAGTTCAGCTAACTTGCGATACTTCCAACTAAGTGCAAGAAAGACTGCAAACAGAATTAAAAGAAGGCAAAGAAAGATGGAAAACATATACAGCACGGTAGTAAAAAGGCTAACTGAAATTGGAAAATGGTTTATAGTCCATCAGTTCAGCCTGCAGTACTGCTTTATTCTCAAATATTACAGCTCCAAATACAATATCTGGACTTCTGCAATTAAATTTAATGAAGCAAAACTAAAAATTCCTGACCATGCCCTTTTCTCTTAAAAATAAGGGATAAAGGATTACATAGACTAGCAATAAATGCATTGTGTGTTTAATGCCATATATGTTTGAATTAGTTTAATTGACAAATCAATTAAGGTGGGGGGAATATAAAAACTACACAGGGATACTTTGTAATAATCGTGATCACTACAGCACCACGAACCGCTGCAGTAAAGTAGAACATATGACATCAATCACTCCAGGTTGTGGATCCAGCTGGCTTTCAAATAACATTTGGTGAGTTTCCTATCTGGAAGATTGTTCTATTGGGAGCCTAACTGAACTTTGGAATATCCTGAGCAGTTTCTCCATATACACTGATATTGGGTGAGGTGGGGAGAGGGATTAGTTCCGCAAGGAGCTCTGGGAGATGATTAGTGAGCAGTCATGTAGAGCAGGGATCTCCAATCTGGGCAATTTGAAGACTTGTGAACTTCAATTCCCAGAATTCATTAGCCAGCCATGCTGGCTGAGAAGTTCTGGGAATTGAAGTTCACAAGTCTTAAAGTTGCCCAGGTTGGAGACCCTTGATGTAGAGCAGCAGTGTCAAACTGGCGGCCCGCGGGCCGGATGCATCATGCCGAAAGCACACCCACCCCATTGCCAGCAATGGGGAAAGTCACGATACGTCCCGACACGTCATGTGACATTGCGAGTTTGACACCCCTGATGTAGAGCAATCCTGGTAAAAACAAGGAGTGAATCTGACTGGACACAGGTACTTTCCCAAATTCAGGCCTCCGCTATAGCAGTCAGAATGGCAAAGGAGAGGTACTTCTCTGCCCTTTATGGCACCTATGGAGTGCCATGCAGCTTTGCTTTTCAATGCCACTTGGATCCTTTTAAAGAAGAGTGGAAGAAGCATTAAAAGGCTGCTGTGAGTTACTACCAGGATACTTTATAGGTAAACTCACTTGCATTTGCTCAGCATCTTTCATAAAACTCTGAGAAAAAGAGGATTATTTGGGCCATTTTTAGATAAAGCTCAGACCTAGGCGTGGAATAGAAATCACATTAATCTTTGTCACTGATGAACTTTACATTGTAACTATATTTCCTCCCTTATTTAAATTTGAAAATACAGAGCTGATCAGGACCCTAATACAGAAATATAAAGGGAGGTTAACACATCCTGCCGTAATCCCAATCCAGACTATGGATTCCATGGCTGCAGTTTGCATTGCTAGAAAAAAATGATCTTTTTCTGACAATGCTGGCACCACAGTATGAATTAACTGAGGTTATGGCAAGGGGTTTAATTTTCTTCACCTGTAAGCCAGTCCTGATTGCATTTCTTACACATGTTGTTCATAACAAAGAAACAGATGTAGGTCTGTATTGTACCTGTATACACATCATGCTCTTCCCTTTTGCAGTAAGCAGCAACATACAGCAAATGGGTAAGAAAGAAATTATCAGCCAAATAAATTAATAGTGTGGCATAAGAAGAAACTTAGCTAACATTAGTTTATGACAACATAATTCATATTTCTCCATGCCTTTTAATCCTAGTACACTAAGTTTGTTTATTGTCCCTCCTTATACAAGTAATCCTCAACTTACAACTGTTCGGTGACCATTTGAAGTTACAATGGCAGTGTAAAAAGTGACCTATGACCGTTTTTCACATGCCCATCGCAGCAAAGTCAATGGGGAAGCCAGATTCACTTAACAACTATATTACTAACTTAAAAACTGCAGTGATTCACTTAACAATTGTGGCAAAAAAGGTCGTAAAACGGGGCAAAAATCACTTAACAAATGTTTCGCTTAGCAACAAAAAATTTTGGGGTCAGTTGTGGTTGTAAGTCAAGGACTATCTGTACCCTTCTTCTACTTCTTTTCTTTTCTTCTATGCATGTTTGTTTGTACTTAAGATCCTGAATAGGATCTTTCTCACATTCAGAACCCGTCATCATTCTTGCCCAGGTGGCAATAGCTGGAGGAAAGAGATACAGTTCCTTCCTGTTTATCTATTTGAGCATGTCTTTAACAATTGATTTAACTCTAAGCAAGTATAATTGTAGGCAATTCTTATTATTAAGTATTAGAAGTTGAGTTCCCACTGGAACAAACTGGGTGGTGTTTATAAAAATACACCCATTATTATTCTAAAATGTGTAAACAGCTTTTTGCCTTCACTCATTTCAAATCTACCCCCGACCAGCTTCTAGAACTCCGCAGCAAAAGAGCAATGCCTCCTGGGCTGCTATCCCCAGGCACTAGCCATTTAAGGGCCATTAAAACTAAAATGCATTTCATCCATCTGCTGCAATTGTCCAGGAGCCATCAGTAATAGTGATGGAGTTTCTAATGGGCTTTTTGATTCGATAAACCAGGTGGCATTCGGATGAAATTGGCAAGACTAAAATCTGAATCTCCAGAGGCATTCAAGCTCAAGCAAATTAAGCTGTCAGCAAAGAAAGAAGACACACTAAACTGATCTTCAGCAATAAAGATTTGAACAGGTTTTTTTTTTTAACCCATTTACACCAGAAATTCCTTGTTTACGTTTATTTACTGTAAACTATTGAATCTTTTATGAAAACAGCAACTAAAAAATAGAAGATGGGATATTTTCAACACTTATTTTGGCTCTCCTCATCCATATGTGTAAGGATGTATAGTGTGCATTCGGATATGTTAGATATTTCAACAGCTCCCAAAGGATTACAAAGGGGAAAAGGCCTTTGTTTCAAAAGGACAATGAAATCAGTACAATATCATGTAATCAAGTAATCAGGACAATCTGTGTGAGAAATGCAAATAGAAATTATTTCTCAATAGTTTGTGCTGCGTGTTATGTGATAAGAAGCACAAATGTAGATTTGGAACACAGTTTAGAAGAGTTGCAAAATCAGAAGTTCAAATCCCTTCTAATATGATTATTACTGGAGTGCTTCAGATCTTACTAGACTATATAGACATCCTGCATCTGCCCTGGTATCTCTATCTCTTTTATACTATTCGGATAGTATAAACGAGTGCAAGCCATAATAGATCATTGAATAACATGGTTGGAAGGGATCTTGGAGGTGTTCCGTTCCAACCTTTGCTCGAGCAGAAGCCCCTATTATCATTTTGGACAAATAATTGTCCAATCTTTCTTGAAAACCTCCAGTGATGGAGCAACCTACAACCCACAACTTCTGTAGGCAAGCTTTTCCATTGATTAATTGTTCTCATGGTCAGGAAATTTCTCCTTAATTCTAGGTTAGATCTCTTTTTACTAATCTTCCACCCATTACTCCTTGTTTCTGCCCTCAGATGCTTTGGAGAATAGTTTGATGCCCCCTTCCTGATGATAGCCTTCAAATATTAGAAGACTATTATCATGTCATGCCTAATCCTTTTCTTTGTTAGACTAGACATACCTGGTTCTTGAAACGGTTCATCGTATGGGTTAGCCTTCAGATATTTGTTGCTCTTCTCTGAACTCTTTCTACAGCCTCAATCTTTTTTACATTGTGGTAACCAGAATTGGTCAGATAATCAGATAATGAGGTATCAGTAGTCTAAAAGCTTTGATTTCTTTATCAAATGAAAGAATGAAAAGTTCATTGTTCAACTGATATTATAGGACACATAATGCTGAGCCATTAAAAAAACACATATCATTTCATATTATATCCTGGAACCTCTCAAGTCAGTATGAAACTTCCTAGTTCAATGATAGCAAAAGAAATTATCCAAAATTATAGATTTATTATTTATACAAATACAACAACATTTCAGCACCTGCCATTCAAATCTGTGACTGTGTTATGTGAATAAACTGTGATGGAATGATTTATAAAAGATAGATTCTCTCCCTTAAAAGGGTATTGTGTGTTAAATATACTCCACAATCAAATGAGTTGAAGACATTTACTAAAATACCCTCTTTTACACTGTTATTACTTAGTTTGCTCCCCTTCCATTTCTGCCACTTTTTTATAGCAACTCAAGGTAAAACACACAAACTCTTGAGAAAATAGCTCAATACATATTGAAGGAACTTTTATAATTAGTGTACAGGTAGTTCTCAACTTACAATATTTGTTTAATGACTTTGAAGTTACAATGGCACTGAAAAAAGTGACTTACAACCAATCCTCAGACTTACAACTTTTGCAGCATCCCCACAATTGCATGATCAAAATTAAGGTGCTTGGTAACTGGCATGTATTTACGACAATTGCAGCATCCTCTGTATTTGTGTGTTTGTGTGTGTGTGTGTGTGTGTGTGATGTGATCACCATGTGCACTTCCAGCCATGCCAAGCAAAGCCAATAGGGAAAGCCAGGTTCATATAACATGATTCACTTAACAACTGCAATGGTTCACTTAACAACTGCATTGATTTACTTAACAATCATGGAAGAAAAAAAATCATAAAATCAGGCATGACTCACTTAACAACACTTTGCTTAGCAATGAAAATTCTGGTCCCAATTATGATTGTTAAGTTGATAATGGCCAGAAGAAATAACCTTGAAGAACAGGAAGAAAAGTTACATCCAAGACAATGGCCAGATTAAAGAAATCTGAGTCCAGGGCAGACCTTTATCCTGAGTGAGTATCTCACACAAGATTTTCCCTACTTCTAATGAGGATAAAGGGAGGGAGGGAAGGAGGGAAGGGGAAAAGTGCATTCAGACTTGTAAGAATCTGTTTCCATAACCTTAAAATAAAAGTAGCATTAGTTTGTCGATTTTGATTTCCTAATTCAGTCTCTCTTGGAGGGCTGACAATTAATCTGCCTGCAGAATAACTGTAAATGCATCAGAATAGCAGCATGCTGGAGGAGCTTCCCTAACTCTCTTGCAATGTCTGTTTTCAATTTGTTTGTTTATTATGACATCGGTGTCATAATAATCTGTAAGTTCCCAAAGGCTCTGAGAAGCTCATATCCAGCCTTAAGAAAGTTAAAAACAATAACCACAAAGCACATAATAAATAGCAATTCTAAAATGTGGATTCAAAAGGCTGTATTTATTTAACTTGGTCTGTATAGAGGTGAATACATAACATACAATTTTTCAAATGTTGCCTGGCTCTCTTTATGGTCCTGTTACGACAGGTGTGAACCAGCAGATTGTGAATGTCTCAGCAAGCAATTAGCAAGAGCAGCTGTGGGAGGAGTCAGCCAGCCTATGACGGACCTGATCCCAGCAAAGCCCTCAACCTAAGGATACCTTGGGAGCTCAGGAGAGTCAAGAAGAAACACTTTACTTGGTTTCTCAAGAAGCAACAGTGTAAATGCCCTCACTGAGCAACATCTTTGAGTGGGCTCTACTAGAGCAGCTGTCAGAAGCTGCTTTGTGGCTGGAACAACTGCACCAACCTCAGATCCACACTTTGCATCCTGACAAGCTGGCCGAGAAGTTTCCAAAGCAGAGGTGTCAAACTGCCGGCCCGCAGGCCGGATGCATCATAGCAAAACTGCGCCCATCCCATTGCAATGGCAAAAAGTCACGATATGTTGCGACATGTCACATGACATTGCAAGTTTGACACCCCTGTTCTAAAGTGACTGGATTTCTGGACTATTTTTGACTATACTTATGACTTTGAACCTATGTTCCATTTTGAGCCTGGGTTGAACTGGCTAACTGCCCAGCTTTCAGGCAAAACCTTGCTCCCTGTATATATTTCTTTTTTTAAAATACATTTTATTATTTTTTTTACAATAACAATCTTTAGTGGTTAGTGAACAATGTGTTGTCTGGGTTCATATATTTAAAAACAATAATAATTAATTTTATAATTGATCAATATGTTAGTTGATAATATATTTTCTTGATCCTCTCTTCTTCCAGTAATATATCCCTTTTGTCTACAATAAGCAAATATAATTCTTAATACTTTCAATACATACAGAGTTGAGTATAAATATTTTTCTAGTATTTGTACATATAACAATAACATCAACATATAACAACTTTTTTAATCAGCTTATGTTTCAATTATATTTATAGAAGTTATCTTATTAAAGTCATTATATGTCGCTTTCAAGATTCTTATTTAAGCTTAATTTCCCCTCAGTATTGAAACCACTCTTATCAGTCATAATTTTCTCAAAATTCATTACCTTTGAATATCCAAATACACCGTCTCAATATTTTTTAAATTTCATATATTATAAAAGTATTATACTACTTATATATCTTATCCCTCTTACTATAGGGTCCCTTTATGTCCAAGCTTTGTCTATTCTTTTAACCATGTTCAAACAAGTATTTAATCATATAGTACAATCTTCCTGTAGGGCCTCTTTATATCCAAACTTTATGTTTTTTAACCATATTCAAACAAGTGTTTAGTCATATAGCATTCCATCAGGTAAGTTGAATTACATCTCTTAAATCTAATTCTAATCTTCTTCTTTTGTCAGGTCACTTTCCAAATCAGTAGGTTTAGCTTGCCAGGTTGTATTTTTGTAGATATTGTTGGGGATAAAAAAGACAAAATAAGTAGAATATTCATTTTTTGTCTTCCACGCTTTAATGATTCTCCTGACAGCTCTTTAATCCATTTTATTAAATTTTCTTTTTTGTCCTCAAGTTTATTTCCTTTGTTGTAGCAAAATTTTGCGGATTTTCTTTTGTTTGTATTGAGTTGTAGTTCTCTTCATTTGTAGCTTCCATATTTAAGTCATTTTCCTCTGATTTGTATTCTATTGTCTGATTTATTTGTTCATTCTTTATTATCATTTTTGAGCGTTGTTTATGAGTTTAGGTTAGAGATATGTTCATTTATGTTATCCAAGTTGTTTTTAATCTTATCATGATTTAAGACAATTGTCATTTGAATCTGTCGCAGCATTGTATATATTTTCTCCTGGAATGTATTTGCTTTGTCTTGAGACTCTGTGTATATATTTCTGAAGTATGTGTGCATGCATGCTCATATGGATTCTCTGTGTGATTGCTTATGTTTATTTATTTATATTTCCTACTTGTTAACCGCCCATCTTCCTTCCTGTTTACTATATGCTAGTAAACAGTCTGGAAACCAAACAGTCTCAACCTAAATTAAAACAGTTCCTGTCATAAATATATTACACTGATTTTATGGCTGATATATCAGGGGAAAGACTGATAATTATATACCCAAACAGTAACTGATAGTGGTGTCAACAGCCCTAGATAATTCTAGAGCATGGAAAAGCAGAAACAAGAGAAAGGCATGGAGAAAAACCAAAGAGGGATTAAAGAGGTATTTAACTTGACAACTGTAAGACTTGTGGACTTCAATTTCCAGAATTCCCAGCCAATCATTGACCAGTACTACCAGTACAGGTAGATACCGATCAAACAACCAGGTAGGGCTGGCTGAGGAATTCTGAGAATTGAAGTCCACAAGTCTTAAAGTTGCTAAGGTTGAACATTCTAGAATTATAGGCTAGAGAAAAGAAACAATGCTCTTTGTGTGCATATCCCATTCTGTTCTGGAATAGCTGATCTGCACTAGTGAAGAAGAAGAATGAGATTAATGCTTTCTTTTTCTAAGCATCAGGATTTGGTATTCACCCCTCAAAAAGAACTATATCTATTCTCATGGCCTTATCTTTATTATGGATAATAGAGACAAGTTCCTGTGTCATTAACCCCACAGTTGTTTAAAACAACCCTAGTCCAGAATGGATGGATGGATAGATGGATAAATAAATAAAATTGGACCCTTCTTTGATAATATCTGAACCCAGGCATTGCTCACTCCTAAAAAAGTTTCCTTTCCTGGAGCACAGAACCAATCAGAGAGGAAAACTGACCAAGCTGCTGAAGGAGGATATGAGCAGAAAGATCCCAAACAAATAGGTTCATTTTGTGCCAGACAATTATTTTAATAAAGACTGCCAAACTTGGACCAAAGTAAATATTTAGAAATAGCCCAGCCTGCAGATAGCAATTCCTAGTGTACTAGTTCTGCTAATCCAGTGGATTATAAAAAGTTATGCAGAATTAGGCTGTTAGTTCCCTCAGATGAGTACTGAGATCACTGGAGAACAAGGCAAAGCATGACCTTTCCCAACCTTATTATTCCTCGATACATTTGCAGACTTCTCAAGTTCTCCTTGGGATTTGCGTTCAACTTCACTCGTTAATCAGGGATGATCTGGTTGTCTGCTTTATTGATTAAACTTATTAGAACCATTGATCAAAACACTGATGCATGCATACTAAAAGACTAGAAACGTGGGAGAGAAACTAGTTAAGTTTTTTTTAAAAGGCTATGTTTTACTGCAGTAGTGCAGTATTACTTGCAAGATTATCACCTACATACTTGGTATGTGTATGTGTGTGGGGAAACATTCTTTACACCATTACATCCCCCCCCCAGAGATATATTTAAGTTCTATGGAACTTCCAGATATAGATGGACAGACAGGTACCAGCCAATTAACCAGACATCATAATAGTAGAGAAGGACCAGAAGATATTGGTGGTGATAAATGTAGAGGTTCCAAATGACAGCAATATCAGGAAAGAGTATGAGAAACTGGAGAAATACCAGGGCCTGAAGGAGGAACTAAGAGGATGTGGAAAGTCAAGGCCAACATGGTCCCAGTGGAGCATTCGAGGCTGTGACTCCTAAGTTGGGAGAATGGTTCCAACAGAGCCCAGAAACAAAGTCAGGGCTTTCTGTCTGGAAGATGCAATGCTAGGACCAGCTTAAGATACTGCACAGAATCCTCAAATTCTGAGCTCTTTGGAAGAGGACCTAAGAGTGAGAAAGACCTGGACCAACCATAGGAGTGAGAAGGGAGTATTTTTTTATATATTTTTAATGAAAACATTACTTTTCCTAAAGCTCTGGAATAATAAAACTGTCTCCCTCAAGACACACAGTAAACCTTGCACACACTCGTATTACAAATTACTTATTGCAGCTTTCTAATAAGCATCCTGTTTCTTATACTTGGAAAAATTCCCAGATTTTGCTTCAATTCTCCCTGTCTTTACCTCAAAATAACACAGCCAAAACCCAAATATTCTTAGAATGCACCATTAAATTCCCTGATGAATCTACTGTTGTAGGCTACACAACACAGAGATGATCTGGATTTAAATGTATTAGACAGCTGTCATTTTACCAGAAGGGATACTCTGTTGGAGTAACTGGCAAATATGCATAAAGAAAAAGAGAGTTTATTCTTCCAAGAAATAGATAGCTCTGTGATTTGTTCCAGTAGTATATGTCACTAAAATTTATTAAAATGTTATTGCATTACGGATTCAAGGTAAAATCTCGGATGTCCCTGCTGCTGAGCTTAGATAGAAATAAAAACATATTCTATTGCTGTATAGCAATAGAAGCACTGTATTTGTTAGGAATGATTTATGGAAACCACACATAAATTTCATGCTAGGTTTGAGCTTGTTTACAGAATTACTGAATTCTACCCTGTTGATCAACCAAAACCAAACTGACGTCATTGCATAACATATAATTCTATACAAGAGGAAGACTTGCAGCTTTAATAGATAAGTAAGTCTATACAGGATTGGAGATAGGAATAGTTTATGAAAAGCATTTCTGGGACCAATGACCTGATTTTAAAAATATCTGCCTTATTTTCCACCTTCTTTCTTTTTTGTTGCTTTCTTTCTTTCTTTGTCTATGCAGAGAGGTGCTACCTGTGGCAGTATAATTAGGAGCTCATATAACTAGGATCTCATCTAATTAGGAACATTTTATTTGTTATTTTATTTTCACTATCAGGGATAGAAGGAAATGCTTGTAGGATAATTTACTTCATGAGCCAAAAATAATTTGCACAGTTTTGAACAGGTATAATAATGCAAAGAAAAGAGCAGAGTTAGTAAATGTATAATTACAAAAAGCAGAGAAAGAAACAGATTTTCTGATTTAATCAAAGAGGAATCAGAGTGTATTAAGTCAGGGGGGAAATGCTCCAACATTGGAAGTTTTTAAGCAGAGAATGGACAGCCTTTTGTTCAAAATGGTATATAGGGTTTCCTGCCTGAGCAGGGGTTGGACTAGATGACTTCCAAGGTCCCTTCCAACTTTTTTATTATTATTATTATTATTATTATTATTATTATTATTATTACTACTACTACTACTACTACTACTACTACTACTACTACTACTACTACTACTACTACCTTCTAGAAATCATAGCATTCAATGAGTAAAAAGCTTTTATTATATTGAATGTGTCCTAAACAGATTTCTTGTTCTTTGATGCACACACAAATATTCTTATAATAATTTTATTAAGGATGACAATTAAACAAATAAAACTAATAGAATTTAAAATCCAGCCCACCTTGAATTCCTTCTACCCTTATCTACCACCAATTTCTTTTGATCGTTAGTAGTTCAGATTCTTGTAGAGAGCTTACACTTGCAATAAATCTTTATACCCATTTGAACTGCCTGAATCTCCTGATTTCCCCCGTGCTTGACTCTCTTTTGTAAACCCAAAATAGGATAACTATCAAGATCACTCTCTTGGCTTGTTATTTGTATATCCTTTTTTATTATTAAGACATCAGCTGGTGGTTTTTTTGTATGTATAAGGTAACATGTTTTTCCATGTCATTCTTGTAGCCTATCATAAAATCCACTTTCAAATTAGTCTCAGTTTCATCACGTAGAACTTATTCCTCTTCCATAACATCTTTTAAACATTGTCAATCTAAAGAAGCAGACACTATTAAAATTAATTTCTGGGTCGACTGTTCAAAAATATTCTTCAGTATATTTAATGTTAAAATATTATGCTTCGTTTTCTAATTGTGAGTCAAGTTTGAGTGTTCTTCTTCTTTAATTGTAATATTTTCTTTTCTCTAGCATCCAATTTTTAAATTTTTTTTTTGAAGTATTCAAAACAAAAACATCTTACCAGAGGAAAAATTCTTTATAACTAATTCCAAAATCCTATTCCAATTTTATCTGGAACCTTACTCTATTTATAACTTTCTAGAATCACGGTTTTAACCATCTTTTTGCTGTTTATTCAAAACAAATTAAGTTTTTAAACTTGTAATTAAAACATTATTTTGTTAAGGATTGAAGGAAACTCATATTATGCTGTAAAATGGATCCAAAGATTCCAAATAGCTGAAAAGTGAACAGATCCCAAGAACAATATCAAGCTCTCTGTCCAGAAGAGTGCAGTGCTAGGAACAGCTAAGATCCTGCACAGAACTCTCAAACTCCAAGGCCACTATTAGAGGACACGAGATTTCAGAAAGATATATATCACCCATTGGCTAAGAAAGGATTTTTTTACACACACACACATACACACACCTCCCCTTTCATCATACCTACCTGCTGGAGGTTAGCAAAAGAGACATGAACTTTGCAAATATTTGCATAGTTTGTCTATGGAGATTCTCAGTCATCCAGGTCATGGTTGTCCCAAAGATACTTTTTCAAAAGATAATTGGACTTTGTTTTTCCTTGAAGATATTTCTCTTCTCATCCAGAAGCTTCTTCACTTCAAGGAAAAACAAAGTCCAGTTGCCTTTTGAAAAAAACACCTTTCTTCTCCAAATGACAGATATTTATTACTTATTTTCAAGTAAACAATTTCCGCTTATTTCTAATATATACAGTAGCCTGAGTGTAACAAAGCTTCTAGGTTTCTATCGAAGTCTGTGCCTGAAAAGGCATATGCACAAAAACCCTTAACTTTGAAACTAATACCGATGAATGTCCATTTGGGCAACTCACCCAGCTATCAAGAACGGGGGCAGCATTTTTGACAAAGCAAGATTCCTGGAATGTGTTTCTTGAAAATATGAACTGCAGACACTCCAGAGAGCAAATGTCAATGAAAGGACCCAACTACCAGTAGGAACCATAGAGCATCATTGGTACTGTCTTCATGATAAATAATTTGAGGGCACTAGGAATATAATTTCTGCTTTTAATTCACAAAAATTTAGAGGACCAGATTCACTGCAAGCAAAACAGTTGGCAAGAGATTGGGAGATACAAAAAATATTTGAAGCATGCCCTTTGGAGTTGGTAGAGAGGTACTAAAAACCCTGAGAATTATATCTGACTTTCAAATGATGCATTTTCAAGAAAGGTTAAAAAAAAAAAAGCAAGTGTTGATCTAGCAAGGAGACTTCCATTTCCCCCCCACACTTTAGTTTGATTAATAGAGTCAAATGCTGACTTAAAATCAATAAAGGCTGAGTCCAGAGAGGAAGTGGAAGAACTACAATATTTCTCTATTAAATGTTGAAGCATTAGACATTGGTCAATAGAAGAATGACTTTCCCAGAAGACAGCCTGTTCTTCTGCCAGGAAGCTGTCCTGCTCTAACCAAATCTCAGTTTCCAATGTATGTGTCTAGCATACAGTTTGTCAATGGTATTAAGCAAGCGGATGAGTTCTTAATTTAGTGGATCAGGCTTGCTCTTTTTTAAAGTCACTATAACCTCAATTTTCCAACTCTAGGAATGTAACCATATTTATCTATAAATGTAAGTCCTAACCCAAAATAAGCCCATCAAACTGAATTATTCTTAATTAAGTCAGGAGGAACCAAGACATTGCTGGGACCATCTCTAGTCTTAACTGGGCATTAAGTCCTTAATCTCTGCAATCATTATTAGCAGTTAACTGGCGAATGCTCTGTGAAATACCATTACTTGTGTTTTGTTTTGAGGTTCACATTCTTCTCTATACACATTTTCTAAAATCCCTTTCCTAATTTAGAAGTGGAATAATGCTATTCATTTAGAATAGGCCATTTTTAGGGCAATCCACATGTCAAATAAGAGTCATCTATCAGAGAGAGATTGGCAGAGCCAGATGGAGGAGTCAAGTGGGGAATTAGTTTTGAGTCATTAGTAGATGTAAAAGGGCAAAGTCTGACCTTCCCTTGAATGCCACTGAACTTTATCTAGTCTGGCCCAGGTGTAGACTTCCAGTCTGGGAAGTTTCCTATGTAATATGCATGAGCAATGAAGTGGCTAATTGAATTCTTCACATCTGGATCTGGTTGTTCACGCCTGATGGAATCCCTGGGTCTTACAGTTTTCATTGAACAAACTCATACAACTTTCATGATGGCATGTTTAATGCATTTACTTAAGAATATATTTATGCTACTACTTCTGCTCTGAAAGATCATGCAACACCAAAATACTTTTGTTAGCATTCTGGACTTTATAATTAGCAATAAACCTTGGGGGTGGGGCTTCAAACTATGGTTTAGAATAATTACTATTACAATAGTAAAAAAGTAAATATTTACATTGATCTGTGCTCTCCTCAGATAATGAAACTGTTATTATAATCCTCAAAAATCAGAATACCAAAGAGGAATGCAGAGCATCGTTATATATATATATATATATATATATATATATATATATATATAACATCTATATTTAATCAGGCTAACAGGAGCATCATGACGTAAATCACAGGACACACAGAAGAAAAAGGTGGGGAAAAAAGGGAAACTCCCCCTCCACACCCATGGCAACTAATCATAGTGCAGATGGCCTCACACAGGAGCCAACATTCTCCAACCTTATCAACCACAACTGTGTGTTCTGGCTCACTCCGCAACCCCATTGCTCCAGCTACTAAATTTAATGTGGCCAATGTCATCTACAAAATCAGCTGTAACAATTGCAACCACTTCTCTGTGGGACAAACATCACGTCAGTTAAAAACCAGGGTCCACAAACACCGGCTAGCAGTCAAATGCCACGATCCCAAATCCCTAATTGCTACCCACACTGACACCAAACAACACCAGTTCAATTGCAGCAACACTAAAATCATCGGCCACACTACCACCCGCCATGCTCAGGAGTTCATCAAAGCCTGGCACTCCACAAGCAATTCCATCAACAGACACTGTTGTGTCCCGTGCCTGCAGAAGCAGGCGCGGGAAGTTGCAAGAGTCCGGGGCATTTGCAAAAGCTGCCCGGGACCAGACTGAGCGGCGCCGGCCTTGCGCGCATGCGCAAGGCGGGAAAGGACTGCCTTGTGACTGGTGGGAATTGTCCGGGGATCGGAGAGTATATATAGAGGCTTGCGCGCCTCTGGGGTTGTCGTTGTTCGTAGAGTGGAGCAAACAATAAAGATTTGTTGGAGATGATTCGTCTCAAGCGCCATTATTCTCCAGACTTAACACTGGCGACGAAGGTGGGATACAGTCTCTACAGCTAAGAAAAGCTAGAAGACTCACCCAAAGAAGTCCGGGAGAGAAACGGCGTGGAAGTCAGCGTTATCCTGCCAGTACAGAATCGCTGGAGGGTGCGTGCGGCTGCAGAAGATGACCCTGATCCTCGAACGGTGTGGAAGTCAGCGTTATCCTGCCAGTACAAATCGCTGGAGGGTGCGTGCGGCTGCAGACGACGACCCTGATCCTCGATCAGGGCTTGGAGACACACAATTCAACAGAGAGATCAGCGAGCTGGGGAAATCAACAGAAGAATCTGCAAGTGGAGTGGCCAAGATTTTGCGGCCCACTCGAAGCGCTCCAGTGATTGCAACCATCCACACGAAGGTGGACAAGCGTTACCAAGCAGCTGGGAGGAGGTCCAAGGATCGTCAGGACAAGGGCCCAGCTGAGCTTCATTGCCTCGGACGCGGTGGACGCCAGAAGCATGCGGAAATAAAGGCTACATCGCTACGAGTTGCCTGGGTCGACTGAAGGAGTTCTACTAGACAGCATGATTTGCCACGTTACGGCGGCTCCTTCACACCCTTCTACCAAAGGTGGCGTCCATGTTGGGCGCAGCATTGTTTATTCTAGGGGGGAGGGGTGTTGTGTCCCGTGCCTGCAGAAGCAGGCGCGGGAAGTTGCAAGAGTCCCGGGCATTTGCAAAAGCTGCCCGGGACCAGACTGACCAGCGCCGTCCTTGCGTGCATGCGCAAGGCGGGAAAGGACTGCCTTGTGACTGGTGGGAATTGTCCGGGGATCGGAGAGTATATATAGAGGCTTGCGCGCCTCTGGGGTTGTCGTTGTTCGTAGAGTGGAGCAAATAATAAAGATTTGTTGGAGATGATTCGTCTCAAGCGCCATTATTCTCCGGACTTAACAGACACATTGACCTACAACCAGCATATAAATTCCTCAGAATCCAAATCAATCGAACAGAACAGCCATCCAGAGACAGCACCAACCCTCAAGCCCCTCTCCCCCCCACCAGCAATTCACCTTCCAATGACCCTGACCTGATATAATCTCCCCATCACAAGACCCATTACCAGCCTCCCACTGATGACTCACTCCTGACCCACTAACTCACATCCTCCAACAACCCTTACCTGAAGTATCATCACAAGCCTCTCTCTGATGACTCACACCTGGCCCCTCACAAGACCCGCACTTGACACTCCCACACCTGGAGCCCTTATATAAGTAGAACACTGACACAGACATCCACTAAACACCACTGAAGATGTTACCTAGTCTGGTAACGAAACATTCGCAAACCAACCCTCAAGCTTGGAAA
>NW_015386895.1:362189-363576 GCF_001527695.2 Protobothrops mucrosquamatus
GGCTATATATACTAGGCTACTTGATCAATTTTCCCTAATGGGTCTTCAATCATATCCTCCACTGTTTTGTGGACATCACATAGCTTTGTTTTAGTTATAGCATTATTATCATTTACTGGTGGCCATACACAAACATCAGTTGGTTGTGCTCTCAGATCTATAACCACTAGGGAATGTTCCTCTTGAGTAAATCTGTCATTCTTAGCTGCTGACCTGCTTCTTGTATTATATTCAACTGCTGGCTCTTCGTTCTCTCACAACCTTGTGTTGGACTGTAATGCCTTTATTTATGAAGATCCTGACCTTTTCCCACAAAGATCCACTGTTTTATTATTCAATGAGTCAAACACCACTTGTTTCTCTTTGTTTTTTATTGGTACTAAAGTATTAAGTGCTTCTACAGTACAAGCCTCTCCTGCCAGCAACTCTTTAATACCTCCAGTTTGTATAAAATATCTTTTTGCTCAATTTGAGGGAGGAATTTAAAGGACGGAATCAAATGTTTTGCTGCTGCAGCAGAGCTGCTTTACTAGATCTATATACTACTAAACTCTCCTGATGGTGTGTAACCTTTAACTAGCTGAAATGATGCATCCCAAGGTACCAAAAATGGGTTAACTTACAGAATGTGTCCAAAATCTGGGTCTCATGGAATTGAAATTTGGCAAATTTCTTTAAATATTTTATGATGTACAAATTATGACATACAGTAATACAAACTATCATAAAATATTTCCTGTGATCAATTGCTGAGGTTTGACTGTGCTAGGAAATTCAACATGGGCTATTTTCAAGGCAGATACATCTCTGCATATTTCCCTGAATTTAAAAAAAAATAATCCAGGGAAGGCAGTACTTTAGCTCGGTCATTGTTGAAGGCATCAAGGAATTTAATAAGGAAATACAGTGGTACCTTGGTACTCAGCCTGTATGAAACTCATCAAATTACTCAATGCATTTAGATGTGAAAATTTTGTCCTGGTACTCATCATTTGTTTGGTACTCAATGCACAAGCTAGAACTTGTCAGTGTCAGCTGCCTTGTGATTCACTACATTATTCCTTATGAGCAAAATTTGTTTGGTACTCATCATTTTTGGTATTCATTGCATCTCCCAGAACCAATTAACAATGAGTACCAAAAAAACAAACCTAGGAAACTACAGACCAATCAGCCTAATTTATTTATTTATTATTCCAATTTGTATCCCGCCCTTCTCCCGAAGGACTCAGGGCGGCTCACAACATTATTAAAACAAAGAGAGACCCACACACCCCACCGAATAAAACCAAATTAAAACCAAAATTTTAGTGTTGTGTGATTAAAATTTCTAAAAAACCCAATTTAAAAATCCTCCCTAGGTCAGGCCCGCTTGTTGGAAAAGCCA
>NW_015386895.1:363830-406994 GCF_001527695.2 Protobothrops mucrosquamatus
AGCCTAACATCAATACCTGGGGAGATACTGGAAAAGACAATAAAAAACAGATCTCTGAACATCTAGAAACAAATACAGTTATAACCAAAAGTCGGCATAGGTTTGTTAAAAACAGATTATGACAAACCAATCTTATTTCATTATTTGATAAAGTGACTAAATTAGTAAACCAGTGAAATGCTGTGGATATAATATACTTAGACTTCAATAAGGCATTCAACAAAGTAGACCACAACCTACTTCTTGGTAAGCTAGAAAAATATGGGATAGACAGAATCACCACCAGATGGATTTGTAACTGGCTGACAAACCAAAATCAACAAGTTGTCCTTAATGGTACTACAGATACATGGAGGGAAGTAAGCAGTGGGGTACCACAGAGTTCCGTCTTAAGCCCAGTACTCTTCAATATCTTCTTAAATTACCTAGATGAGGGAATAGAAGGGGAACTCATCAAATTTGCAGATAGCACTAAGCTGGCAGGAATAGCCAACACCCCAGAAGACAAGCTCAGGATCCAAAAATATCTTGACAAACTTGAACAATGGGTCTTACAACAACATAAAATTTAATGTGGAGAAAAGCAAGGTTTTAAACTTAAGCAGGAAAAATAAAACGTGTAAGTACAGATTAGGTGAAACCTGGCTCAAAAACAGTAACTGTATGTATGACAGTGTGCAGCACCAGCCAGAAAAGTTAATACAATCCTTGGTTGTATAAACAGAGGCATAGAATCAAAATCACGTGGAGTATTAGTACCACCTTATAAAGCCTTAGTAAGGCCTCAACTGGAATACAGCATCCAGTTTTGGTCACGTTACAAAAAAGATGTTGAGACTTTGAAAAAGTGCAAGAGCAACTAAGATGATTAAAGCCTGGAGTCTAGAGAAAAGAAGGACTAGGGAGAACATGATAGTAGTATTCCAGTATTTGAGAAGTTGCCACAAAGAGGAAGGGGTCAATTTATTTACCAAAGTGCCTGTAGGCAGGACAAGAAACAACGGATGGAAACTAATCAAGGAGAGAAGCAACCTGGAACTAAGGAGAAACTTCCTAACAGTGAGGACAATTAACCAGTGGAACAGCTTGCCTTCAGAGATCATGGGTGCTTCATCATTGGAGATTTTAAAGAAGAGACTTTTAAATGGTATAGGGCAGAGATCTCCAACCTTTTGGGCACCAGGGACCAGTTCCATGGAGAGAGGTTTTTCCACGGACCAGAGGGCGTGTGGTTTTGTATGCTGCCTGCATCTCGTGGATGGGGCTTTGCTTGTTTATGTGGCCCAGTTGCTGGCATGCTGCAGCCTGGTACTGGTCCACAGCCCAGGGGTTGGGGACCCCTGGTACAGGATCTCCTGCTTGAGCAGGAGGTTGGACTAGAAGACCTCCAAGATCCCTTCTAGCTCTATTCTGATTGGTTGAAATGATGACCAAAGGGATCATGGGTAATCTAGTATATAATATCAGACTGCATTTTTATAGGCTTATGGTACAGTTCAATTCTATGTATTCTATTGGTTGGCTATTTTCATACTTTGTTATAAGCTATCATGAAACATTGCTGATTCTGCTCTAAGGCCCTCCAGATGTAAGTCTACAACTCCCATCAGAGGGAATATATTTGTACTTATTGGAATGATTAGAAATACCCACTTATGAAGATGCGTGTGAGTTCAGCTATTTGTTGTTGTTTCTTTTTTTAAAAAAAACCCTGCCTGAACTGCTTTCTAAAGCTAAGCTATTTATAGGTCATGTCCAAAGTAGCTATGAAATGCTTCCATGAATCATATCAGCAGAACAGATGGATTATGGAAATGTGATAATATTTTACCTGGTGTATCTTGGCCATCTTTAGACTTTGGCACTTTAAAGACGAGAGCTGGGACCAAACGCTTAGTGGATTAGTCACAAGAGAGCTTCAATCTCTGCATTCTCTATTTTAATCATGCCATGACCAACCAACATAATTGAAAAAAATATTGTGATAAAATAAAACTTGCTCATATATAACTCAAACTAAAGAGATCACAATTGCCTTTATTTAGTTCTGACTTTCAGTAAGAATCTGACGATCTTTCTCACATCTTATCTTTGAAGATCCCATTTCTTTGCTACTTCAAATTCCTTCTTCTTCTTTTTTGGTACCAGCAAATCCTTCACGTTGACTATAATTGAAGTGTTCATTGTGTCTGAAATTCAGTTTATATTCAATTAAAATGAATTAACACTTGACAGGTGTTTTATTTTGGCAAACTTATCTAACTCCTTTTTGGAGAGGGTATTAAAAATATAAATGTATATTTATGATATAGAGAAACTGGTTATTATTTAAGTTATAAAGTGAAATTTCCCTTGAATTGGGCTTGAGTCCTGATGATTTCATGAATCTACTCATATAGTTCCTCATGGAAGCTGTGCAGAAATGTTTTGCCATTGCCTTCTTTTCTTTCAGAATCATTTTTAGACTTCAAAATCTAGCTTCCAGCCCTGATATATGTTAGCAATTCCCCATCCAAATACTAAATGGGACTAGCCTATCTTAGTTTTTTTTAAAAAAAAATATATTTATCAGCCAAGGGTAGCTAGGTATTACCACCTACCAGGGCTTTATAAGACAGCACCAAAAGTGTTAATTCACACATCTGATTATCAAAGGATCAACTAAAAAAACTAGTTTGAGCTTGGCAACTTGAAATGTCTACTATGCAGAGACCCTGCTCCACTATAACAATACCACTAGACTGCAGTTTATCAATGTTGAATTCAGAGTGAATAAATAATACCTATCACCAGTTTAAATCAGAACCATCCCTACATGGGTCTGAAATATTTCAATTTTTACTGAAATCCTAATCCTTTATTAAGTCTCTTCAACATCTTCATAAATTAATTAGATGAGGGGAGAGAAGGGGAGCTCATCAAAGTTGCAGACAATGCCAAACAATACCACTTTAGAAGATGGTCTCAAGAGCTAGAAGGATCTTGACAGACTGAAACACTTAGCCTTAACAAAATGCAATTCAATGGTGAGAAAAGTGCACAGGTATATAATAGGTGGTACTCGGCTCAACAGCAGTTAACTGTGAAAGGTATCTAGGATTCCTAGGGCACAACCACTTAAATATTGAGCTCAATATTTAAGTGGTTGTGCCCTAGGAATCCTAGATAGTATGCTACAGCTGCCAAAAAGCCAATGCAGTACTAGGCTGCACAACAAAGGGATAGTAAATGTTAGTACTACTTTACAGGGCTTTTTTTGTCATAGAACACCCAGAACGGAGTTACAGCACCTTTTTGGGATGGAACCTTGTAGGGTAGGCAAGGTGGGTTGTATGACATGTGTGAGGTCCGACACCTTTTTTTTCAAAAAAAGCACTGCTACTTTATACTACTTTGATACAGTCACACTTGGAATACTACATCCAGTTTTAGTCACCATGATACAAAAAAGATGTTGAGACTCTAGAAAGAGTGCAGACAAGAGCAATAAAGATGATTATGGGGCTGGAGGCTGAAACATAGGATGAATGGTTGCAGGAACTGAGGTTGGACAGCTATTTCTCCAGGATGGGGGTTGGACTAGATTAGAAGACCTCCAAGATCTCTTCCAACTCTATTATTCTGTATTCTATTCTCAGTGATAATTCAAAACCATCACTTGCTAGTTAACAGAAATGCACATGTGAATCACACTAAACATAATTTGCTCAGGGACGCATAGCATTCCCTCCCAATAATTTTATCTTCAAAACCATCCTATGCATTATCTGGCCCAGGACTTGCTTCACTATCTTTACAGCTGTTTACATATTTGAGTAAGAGTCTCCTTAATTCCACTGTATCACTACTACTCTGCTTTTCCAATAGATATATAGATAACAGGTGCAATAAAATGTAGTTTATTCATTTAGTCCACCAATACACACAGCTAACACAGTTTCAACTACACCTCAAGAGAAATTGGCAACCATTTTTCAAACAGCACAAGCTCTGTTAAATATGGATTGGAAGAGTATTACCTGTTCTCTGAGCTTCCAAGGCCAGACTGCTTTATGTTTTCCAAATGATATACGTATACCCTGTTCTTGGATCATTACCAATTGCCAGCAATCTCTTCTACCCATCTTCACATCAAGAGATTCTCACATGGCTAACCTTTTTCTACACATTAAATAGAACAACTATTGCTAATTTTTAAAATACAACTGGAATAAATTTCCACAACAAAATGGGCAGATTTCTTTGCCATCACAATATATTATATATGTTACAGAATGTTATTTTTCAAAAATTTGGAGATAATTTCCCCTTTCCTCTGGTGAATAAATATATATTGCACTTTTGGTATTTTTCTCCATTGTGAATACTGCACAGTGGCTTTGAAAAAGTGAGATAAGTATTTTAATCCAATCCCAAGGTGACTTGCATAAAATAGAAATATAAAACGCCATAAAATGCCATAATTTAAGATAATAGAAATATTTCAATGCTCAACCAAGCAATCTATAAAATTAATCAAACCATTTACAAATTGCACAAGCAATAAAATTGCCATTAATAATACAAAACTACCTTGATTTTTTTTAATGTAAAACAATTTGAAATAAATGGGTTTTCAAAGCCTATGAAAAAGCAAAAAAAGAAAAAAAGAAAAAAAAGTGGAGGTAATTTCATTCAACTTATTTCCTTCTGGAGGAAATCCAGTGAATGGAACCCTCTGCCAATTTTTTACTGCTATCTTCCAATCTATTCAAGAAGTGGACCCTTTGACACTTAAGACGTGGCAGATGCATGGGAATGCAACCAATTGTCAGCTGCCTCTTTGCGCTTGCTTGTGCTTTGCTGCCATGCGGTGACAGTCTGCCATGAACTTTGGGGAGGGTAAATGGGAGGGGGAATGCTTGGGGGAAAACAGAGGTGGATGCTGTGTCTCGCTGAGACGCTGCTTCGGGGTCACCTGGCTGGGAGAAGAAGGCAGCTGCATATACCAACCTATGCTTTGTCTCTTCTGAAAACATTTTGCCTGAACCTGATTGGTCATTGGGGAAGGGTCTGTGTGTCAGCAATGGGAGGCTGTTAAGAGAGGGAAAAGTTGATTTGGGTGCGTAATTCTCCGTTCCAGCTATGCTTGACTACAGTTCCAGCAATGCTTGACTTCTAATAAAACTATACCTTTCCCAATGAACGGAGCCAAGGATCATTTTTACTTAAGCGCTTTAAGTTGTGGCGGGCCTGACACCAATTTTCCAAGTCAGAAGAGCTTTTTAGGCCAGTACCTGCACTTCAAACTGGATTCAAGATTGTGTAGGTGGCAACTAATCCAATTAGTACTGAATAAGTGCTGTTCAACAAGCACACAGGTTAAGGGCAAGAACTGCCATGGTGAGAAACACTCTCGTGTTAAGCATAATGAACTTTTCCTGCCCCCAAAGATATTTTTTACCTTTCCCACACAAGTTTGCCTAAGAAAGAACCCAGGTCAGGATACCACATTTGATTGCATGTTTTATGAAAAGGCATTACATTCCAGGGAAAGATTTAAGACTCTGCCTTAAAAGCCCTCGTTTTGTACCCCTAGCATACAATGACATTCTCTGCTTGCCACTGCTGATCTCCTAGATCAGGGATCTTCTAACTTGGCCGCTTTAAGACTTGTGGACTTCAATTTCCAGAATTCTGGGAGTTGAAGTCCACAAGTCTTAAAGCGGCCAAGTTTGGAGACCCCTGTCCTAGATGGTAGGCAATGAAGAATGAGAAGGGAGCGCCAGGGATCTGACAATGAATGAATATGCACAGAACAAAGGTAACCCCAAAGCAAATAAAACATAGAATATGATAAGCTTTAACACATAGGTTCTCAGTACTTGATACAAAAAGTCATCATCCTACATGCCTACGCTATCTATTTTGATGATGGATTTCATTCACGCAGTAGTCTTCAGCTTGCACTGATCCCTGATTTTTTTTCACCTGACTTGGACATGTCAAAATGTCCTACAAGACTCTGTGCAACATACCTAGAATCCCATCGCTTATGTAGGAATGTTCAAGGAAAAGATGACAGACAGACAGACAGACTGCAACATATTATGGCTGAATACCATAGGGTCCATACGAATATGTCCTTTAGGAAAGCAGCATGTCTTTTGTTCTTCCCAATTGATATTTTTATGTTGAAAGTGAAAAATCATTTATTAGAACTGTCAGTACCAGTAATCTGTGTTGTGTTTTACAAGCAGGAAAATAATACAAATATCTTTATGATATACACCAGGCAGAGACCAGTAAGAATACAATAATTTTGAATTTCTAATTTTATTTGTTAATAGTTTATTAAATAACTAAAGCCGCCCAGACTCACCTTGCAAGGGAGATGGGTGACACAGAAATTTAATAAATAAATTTGTTAATAGTTGCGGAATATCTTGAATTAAACTAATCTCTTTATTTCATTTTACCAAAACAAACAAAACAAACATGAATTTACTTCGTAGTTGAATAAGGGAACTCTACTACCAAGAAAACAGCATTCTTGTCTATAGTTCGGATAAGATACATTGTTAAAGTAATTTTATCTTGAATATTAGAATTAGACTTTATCAAACCATGTTATTAAAACAAAGCTCAGAAATAGTTACAAGCATCAGATTTTATCTGCCTATAAGACACCAGCTGAGATAGCCTTTTGCCTTAGGTTTGTCTGATAAAAATAATTACAATACTGTAATTATGATGTACTGTTTGCACACTATAATTAAGCTATTCTTTTGTGACTTATTTCCCAAAGCTAAAAACATGGAGCTTTCAATGGATTATTTCACTCACTCATTTACTCACTCACTCACATATTCATGTGTGTGTATGTATACACACACACACACACATTTCCCTGAAAACAAGAGCAGATCTGATATATATATATAGTTGCCTCCAAAAGCGGCACTAGGTCTTATTTTGGGGGAATGTTTTTACCTGCTTACCTCAGGACCGCCACAGCCAGGCCTCACACTCCCTGACACCTGTTACGCCACCACCCAACTACTTCTGCAGCCGCTTGCAGTAGGAAGCCATGTGGCGCATTGTGCCGGTGCAGCCACTCGTGCTAGGATGCCATGTGGTGTGTTGTGTCATAGCACGTGTGAGTGGCGGCACCGGCGCAACTTCTGCCAGCTTCTGCCATGAGGAGAGGAGAGGAGAAGGGAAGAACGGAATGAGGGTACTTGCTTACTTCAGGGCATCCTAAGGGGATAATTAAGATGCAGGGTTTGGGTTTTGTTTGATCATTTGTTTTGTAGTTGTTTTATAGTTACTGGTTTTATTGTTATTGTGAGCCATGGAGAGTTATTTAAGATGGGCAGCCATATAACTATTTTAAATAAATAAATAGGCTAGCTATTGATCTCTCTGGATAGCCAGATTTCCTAGCTTTGGAAAAAAAGTCTCAAGTATATGAAAGGAACGAAATGTTTAATGGCAACACAGTTCTGATCAGGTCAAATTCAAATAATAAAACCAAATCTAGGCTGCGATCCTATACACTAATTTGGTCATGTTGCACCGCATGCGGTGATGCAGTTCTGCGATGGCATCCCTAACAATGTGCTACAAGATATTTTGAACTGGAACAAAGAACTCATAAGGTAGCTCAGATGTGACAACAGAGGAGACAAGCTCATAAACATATTACATGGAAGCAAACACCATTGAAATTGATGAAATGTGTCAAAAACCAGTGTTTTGTTTCTATAGAATAAGTTTCTTATTACAGTGTCAAGGTAGTCCTCATTTAGTGACCAAAGTTACAACAGCGCTGAAAAAAAATACCTATGACCAGTTTTCACACAATGATCACTGCATCCCATGGTCATGTGATCAAAATTCAGGCGCTTGGCAACTGACATGTATTTATGACAGTTGTGCTGTCCCAGGGTCATGTGATCACCATTTGTAATCTTCCCAGCTGGCTTCTGACAAGCAAAGTCAATGGGGGAGAGCCAGATTCATTTAACAACTATATGATTCACTTATCAATTGCAGTAATTCATTTAACAACTGTTGCAAAAAGGTCGCAAAATGGGGCACTTAACAACCGTCTTGCTTAGCGGCAATTGTGGTCGTAAGCCAAGAACTATGTATTTCAAAACTGCAATGGAAGCATTGGACTGACTGAGATCCAAGTTCATCCTTAAGTCATAGTTTCCTCAGGTAATTTTAGGCCAGTGTGCATCCTGACAGGGGCCATTGGGAGGAAAAGAGAAGAAGGAAGGAAGAAAAAATATTTTATGTAGAAAAAAAAATACATGTAAGTGAGCACGTGTGTGGCTTCATACCTCATAACAGACACTGAGCCTAAAAAGGTTGCCCCTCCCATCCCCAGTTAAGAACTATGTAAATGAAGTTGGCGAGGTCACTGATCTGAATACTCTTCCCTTCTTCTCCTTCTACCATTGCCAGAATAACTGGAAGCATTGGATTAAACTGGATCACAATTGGTTATTTGGGCTTAAACTATGCTTTAAGCAAGTCATATTCAAACCAAGCTTCTAATCCTATATACTACCTGGCACTTTATGGCGGAGTAAAGTGAACATTAATTATTATAAATTAGTCAAGAAGCACACGTTGACTTTGAAACTGGGATACCAGACTGTTACAAATGGCTTACTATTGGCAAGAAAACAATCAAGCTCAGAGAACACCAAGAATCTCACAAAAGGTTTGCTACCTAAATGTCACCTATGGGTAACTTCGCTGTGATAACTCAGAGAAATTGTGTTCCATTTATAACCAACTATTCTTTTTCTCCTTTATTTACAACGAACTTGGGGATCCAGCTCTACTCAGACTTGGTGTTCACTTAGTTTGCTAATAAGGATTTTAAAAAAAGCCACCTTTCGGTAGAGATATTTGCTCTGTAAGATGTAATGCTAGAACAAATGTGTACATGTTAACATCACGTCTCCGAAGCAAAGTAATCTAGATGTGCTTCACAAATATTAAGAAGTGATAGAGATTACCCAGAAGAAGTTAATTTTTCAAGGGCTTGCTAATCCTCTTTTAAATCCATCAATTTTCATAGAATTTCATTACACTTGACTAGCTTACAACACATTTCCTACCCCATTACAAAAGCAAATAATATGCCATACATGAATCAGGAATTGTTGTATCATTACGTGGTTTTTTTCCCCCAAAATGAAACAACACAAATGCTTAAAGAATTACTCAAGTCCTGGCATATTCATGCTAGCTATTGGCAGCATTTAAGAAGAGGTGTTAATGTTTTCCATTGCACCTGATCACCTGTTTTTTTAACACCATGAAAAATTACTCAAGACTGGTGCAAAACAAATGCCTGTACAAATGTGTCAGCCATTATGTGAACAGAAGCATCCCACCTATAGTTGGGAATGTTGCTACTAATTAATGTGTTATGACATTACACGGAAGAAGGACCTGGGCAAGTAACAATGTAACATATCCCACACACCTTTTCTCACTATCACAATTATCTGAAGTACTCAGGGATCAGTAACCAGATGGAGTCTGATCATTTCATTTTTTTTACAGTTTCCTAGGCAATACATTTATTTCACAATGTTATCCTATAGTATCCTAATCTCCTCTGAGGTTGCAATTGATTTCCCAGAAAGTCAGGTTTTTCTACAGGGTTCAAAACACACAAGTCATCATCTCAGCATCATCTTCCCGATTTTCATTATTCCATTCTGATGATCATTTAGTCCCAAAGCGATGCAAAATTACTACTTTTTATGACTTGAAATTTAAAAAAAACTATCTAGCATTCAAATAGCTGAAAATCGTAAATTGGCTTGTAAGCTAAATTAATCTCGATAAGCTTTGAGGACAATACAAGCATCACACACACACATTTTTACAAGCTTCCAGGACAATACACAAGCATCACAGAGAGAGGGGGGGAGGGGGGAGAGAGGGAAGGAGAGGGAGAGAGAGCTTATTTCTTGTTCAAAACAATTTATCTGCAGCATAACTAAGCATTTAAAGGAAGCGAATAAGCCATGGTAAATAACCAGGGAATACCAAATAATAATATTGCAATTACTTTGGTCCTCCATATAGGAAACATTTCACAAATCTTCTGGGTTCAGGTGATTTGGCTACAGTTATTTTGTACCCCAAATTTCCATAACAGTTTGTCAACTGAAACAGGCACAAAGAGTTTAATAACAACAACTGGCAATGGTGTGTTTTATACACTTTTTGGAATGAAAATTGTATTGTCCAAGATAAAAGCCTTCTTGAAATGAAAGCTATTATTGCAACCAGATTATTCAGATCTATTCTTAGACTCTCTTAAAATGTATTCCTGCTATAGATACTAATACTACACAAGAAATGAAAAGAAACAGTAGGAAATCTAGACTGCTGTACTCATTTCATCTGTTAACTATAACAGGGCTTCATCTGCTCCTTTTCATGTGTTAATCTATCTATGCACATACTGAGATAAAGAACATAAATTCTTGCACTATTATTGAATAAGATCCATGCAGAAAGAGAAACAAATAACAACAAAAGGCAGTTAGTAGTATTATTTGTTTTGTTTCTATCATTCAAAGAGAAGGAACAACAAAAATATCACTTTGACTTCAATTTATTTCCCTGTTTAAACACGTGAATGGACTGTTTCCTCATTCTTAGCTGAGACCATTATTCAAATACGCTTCTCAAATCCCCCTGCTAAATCCCCCCCCCCGTGTGTATGAATTCTGAAATAAATGATTTGATTAACTCATGAGTATTGAAGAGCCTAAGAAACCTATTTAGATGTTTGAATACTTTGCTCATTCCCTAACTGTGCCCCAAACTGCATAGAAAATACAAGTTTTATAGCAATACTTTTTTTAAAAAAGGTAAAAGAGTAGGTAGATTTCACAAGCTGTGGTCAATTCAGCATCTTTTATTAGGGAAAAAAGTGTTTTATTAATTTCCTTAGAAATAAAATTTACTGATTCAAGACATGTATACAATTATCCTGTATGGTTTGCTAAGAGGAAAAAAAGACTGAGGGGAAGGAAAGGGGGGAGGTGACAATTTGCAGCTAAATTGGCTGGAATCGAGCACTCGGAAATACTTAATGCTCTTTGGCCAATGAATAGGAACAGACTGAGATTCACTATATTCTCCCCCCCTCCCCCCAGAACAGTATCAACTAATGTTTTCACATCCTGGAAAAGATAACGCATTCCTAGAGAGATATCCTAAAATATTCCTCTGCTGTTGGCTCCTGAAAGTCACAAGAACCCATCCATTTTCTGCTTCTCTTCTTCTGCAGCTCTTCACATCTGGGATCTCCTTATTCCCACCAGGCTAGACAGTATTCTTTAAAGAAGAAGGTTAGCCAGCTGAGCCTTGGCTTGAAAAACTCATCGGCATGGCCATCAGCTCTGATGTAAGCCCTCCAAGTGGAGCTCTTGGGTGCATGTAACTTCAAACCACAAGCAGAGCTCACCAGGCATCCCAGAATACCCATCTGCAGTGGACAATGTTAGGATTGGGGTGGAGCTCCTTCAAGTATGGACTCTGCAAAATCTAAGATTTCAGGCTTGCTCAGTCCAGTGAGTGGGAGGTGGCCCTTCAACTGGCAAGCGGCAAACGCAAGCAAGCCTAGCACACCCTAAGGTGGCTGGAGAAGCAGCTTTGCTACTTCCTGCAGCCCAGTGCTTGCCCTAGCACATTGGTGGCGAACCTATGGCACGGGTGCCAGAGGCGGCACTCAGAGCCCTCTCTGTGGGCACGCGCGCCGTCGCCCCAGTCCTAGGCCTTCAGCTGGGTTTTATAAAACCTTTTCGCTTTAGGCCTCCCCCACCGTGTACACAAAAAAAAAGGTTCAATCAATCAGTCAATTGGGGAAAAAAAAATCTTGCAAAGTTGGCATTGATTGATTGAAATTTTTAGTCCCACCCAGTCTGCTGTTACCACTGCAGCCACGCCCACCCAATGAGCCACACGCACCCGGCACCCGACGATGCATAAGTGGGTTTTGGGTTGCAGTTTGGGCACTCGGTCTCTAAAAGGTTCGCCATCACTGCCCTAGCAGATAATGGAATTCCAGGGAATGCTAGCTGCAGAATCAGTATCCCTACCACTTACGGTAACAGCAGTGGAATACAGTGGAGAAGGCTTTCTGGGTTGCCACAGAAGAAACAGACTATGAAAGATAAGGCTATGAGAAAGAAGCAGAGAAGATAACCTGCTGCATCTTGTTCATGCAGTCCCTCTTGCAACTTCTGACACTGTTTAAGAGTCATCCAACCATTCTTGTGTCACTACAACACTAACGAGGACAAGCTTTATACACTGGGAGATGCTGCAAGTCAACGGTGGAGAAATGGGTTAAATGAAGGTAGTTAAGAGGAACAGGAAACAGGCGAAGGCTGCTATTTGAGGTTCCCCATGGGTAGCAGAGACCTGTCTTCTGTCCCTCTCACCTATTGCAGAACTTGTGCCCGAGAAATGAAATTGCCGGTGAGGAATGTGGGAGCCGGAAAGCATTTTCCAGAGGTGTGAGGAGGAAGAGGAAGAAACAGAAGCATCAATTGTTTGGAAGATGTACTTCTGTCCTTCCACTGGAAGAGTTAAAGAGGGACATTGATGCTCTGATGCAATAAACAGACAACACTGCAGGAGTGGTTCATGAGGCGAGGGAGATGTGTTAAGAGATCGCCTCCTCCGATGACATCACTCAAAGGAGCAGTGGAGCCTGGGGGGGGGCAGAACAAGACAAGCACTTCTGTTCAGATAAGGAAACAGCCAAAGTGATGGAAGCTGAAAGGCTGTCAGAGCAAAGAGGATGGCTTGCTCTAAAATGGATGGCAGGTCTACAATTAAATGTTAATGCTGCCAGCGCAATGAGAAAAGGACTTTCAGTTTAAGTCAAGAACCTCAGGCTGGATGCTTGTAAAGGGCAGGAAGGGGACCTAGGTTTTGGGTGGGTTGGCACAGACATCCTCCCTATTCCCCCAATCTTTCCCTTTTAATCCCTATGGCCAGGCTTATTTGCATCTCTCTCCAGCTGGTCATCCGTTTTTTAAAATGCCTGCCGATAAGGAAAGGGAAGTAGCAACCAGGATTTTCTTTTGGGGGGGGGAGGAGGGGGAAAGGGAAGTGCCTCAAACTCCAAAGGTATCAGCTGCATGCCTTCCCTCTTGCTCTCTGACTGCAACATAATTATTCCAGCAAGAGCGGACATGACAAATTAACGAAGCAGCCAAGGCTTTTGAACTAGAAGGGTGCGCTTTCCCCCCCCAAATAAATTGCTGTAATCCTTAACGCCTGACACCAAGCTAGACCTCCTCTGTTAATTGGACAGGATCCCCTTTTACAAGTGGAGTCACCTGCCTTCAGCCAAACGAGGAGGGGGAAATGTCAGAAAGCAAGGAACACCAGTTCAGAATTTCCAGCTAAGGCAGGAGGAGTGGGGCTCTCTGGAGTAAAACATCCATGGGTGGGAGATAGGTACAACACCTACCCAGTTTCTGAACCACTGCTTTGGCAAGCTCCGAAACCTTTTACAAAACAAAATGAACTAGAAGTTGGGCAACTTTAAGGAAACACAGCACTCATTTATTGTCCCCAGGTCATCCTCCAAATAAAATAGGACACCCGTAGTTTGAAGGAGGGAGAAACATTTGACGACAGCTGCATTACACAGTTTTCCAAACAACAGGGAATGGGAAAAGGCAACCTGGAGGGGAGGGCTGCTGAAGCCATTCACACACACTTTGGAAATTTAAACCGCCACCGTCCCTTTTGAACACATCCACTTTTTGCCCTCACAGCTAAATAGGAAAAGGAAGAGAGGCAAACCAGAGACAGCAAGGCAAGCATTTCTCCTCCAGTTTGCTCTGTTTTTTGCTGCGTACCTGAAATGCAGACAATGAAATTGGCTTGCAGAAGAAAAAGCACCTCCCAAACAATTTCCATCCTCCGATTCTCATGCCAAGTGCATCCCTCGGTGAAAAAACACAGCAAAGATCAATATTGCAGCTTGAGCAATCCCAGAAAATCTCCTTTTGGACTCGCAGCCTCTATTCCCCAGATGTGCTGACACATGTCCGAGCTCTCTCGTCGCTGTGCAGCTCAAGCCAGATCCTTTTTCTTCCTTTGCCGTCCGCCAAAGACTCAGGAGGCAACCGCCAGCACCAGCTTCTTCTTCCTTCAGGAAAGCAAGCAATATCCACCAGGCCTCCCAACAAGACATAGACAAAAAACAAGGGACCGGCAGTTCCCAGCTCCGGAAAGTCTCGATTCTCGGGGACCCGAACGCCAAGTTGTCCCCAAACTCTCTGCACACCTCAGCGAGACATCGCCCCCGCCAGCCGCGCCGCCGTCCCGACGTTCTTTTTCCTTCAAGCTCGCTACAAAACGATCACAAAGAGATTAAGACACATTGCATCGGCCGTCAGGTTTCTTGCCACCGCGTTTCACCTACACCTACAGAGGAGAGGACGAAATACCCAAACCCGGGTCTCCTGCCAAAAAAAACAAAAACAAAACAACAACCCTAAAACCCAGCTCAGGCTCCCGCTAATTCCCAGCAACGGAAAGGAGATTTTCCGCAATGCAACTGCAGGGGTCGTTCTTCCCTCGCCTACCGCGCGGGTCGCTCGCTCTTCCCTCCCTCCTACCGTTGCTTTCCAAGCTTAACGGGGAGAACTCATCGTGGAAGCAAATAAATTAAAATAAATAAATAAAGAGCGTGCCAAGCGTCTCCTATTTTTTTTTTCTCTCTCTCTCTCTCTCTCTTTTCATCCCCCCCCCCGTTTCTTCCCAATCTTTTCCAAATTAGATAGGGTGGCTTTGGAAGAGATGGGAACGAAGATTATCTACATCGCGGTGGAACACACGCGCAGAGAGATTGCAGGTCTCCTCCGCCAGCTTAAAGTACACTACACGGGGGCTCCTGCCTCAGACAAATTTTCCCCTAGGGTTATTTCTGCCTCCAGGAAAATATGCCAAGCTTTCCTTACCTCTTCCTTTCCGAATATTCGCGTGCAAAATAATAATAATAATAATAATTGCAAATAGATACTTTGCGCTATGCCGGGCTAACTAACGAAATAGTTATGCCTTCCATCTAGGGCCAGAAAGAAAGAAGCAAGACCTAAACAGGTCTATTTTAAACAAGCCCCGTTCTTTACGGGGGGGAGGAGGGGGACCCGCTCCCAGGTAAACCTTCTTCCGGCCAGACTGCAACGGCGGGAAAAGGGGCCAAACGTTGGCGGAGCCTCGTGCAGGCTCACCCGGCTTAGATCGTACTTGAGTTTCCCGCAAGGAAACGGTTCCATACTCACGTTTTCCTCCCCGACGCCTCTTTCTCTTCCACCTCCTCCGGCAGGGAGATGGGCTCCCCCGCGGTCGATCTGCCCGCAGTCCCGGAAAGAGCGCGAGGTCAAGGCTGCTGGGCTCCTGCTCAGCCCTGGGGGAAAAAGCGCGCTTTCAGGCCAGGTCTTCCTTAGTACCGATCTGCCGGCCTCCCCGCCACGCGCGACCCCCACCCCCCCCTTTAAGGGCAGCCAGTCGCACTGGGCTCCGGGACGCCCGAGCCAGCCCGCCACGCTCCGGCAGCGCCACGCGCAGTCCGGCGGGGCAAAAGGCGGCGAGGCAGCGCGCGCAGGCCAGCCAGCCAGCCAGCGAGCGTTCCGTGACGGGAGGCGGCGCGTTCGGCGGCCAGTCGACAGCCGGAGCTGCAACCCAGGTTGGAATCGGGTCTCCGCCGCCGAAGAGGCGCGCAGTCTGGGCATGCCTACTGGCTCGCCCCCCTGCAAGGCTCTAGCTGCAAATGACGCCGGGTGCCCGGACGCTTCCTGCCCGCTGCGAACTTTTTTTTCCTCTGCATTGATGTGTTATTGCCTTTTTTTTTTCCCCTTCTTAAAAAAGAAAAATATCGTGAGCGGTAACAACATTCCCCAAAAGTTGCGCCAGAACTAGGAAAGCATACCGTACTTGCGGGGAAATGGGGGCGGGAGGAAATGGGCGGGTGTGAGTCCGAGCGAAGGAGACTAGTGGCGCAAACCACGGTACTGATTCCCACGTGCGCAGGGCCTGCCCTCCTCGACATGCTTGGCAAGAGTAAGTGCGGGGCAGAGAGGTCCGCGTTTGCCCTGCACAGGAACTTCCTTGCGGGTGCCTGGTCGGCTTTGGTAGCTTGGGCTTTCCCGCACCGAGAAGAACGCCAACTACAAATGGACTGGTGGCGCCCAGGATGAGGGCTGCTCGCCGGGGGATGAAAAGGTCCGAAGTACCGGGGGCGGGGTGGCGAGACGTATTAAAGCGGAATTTGCCCCCCCTAGCTCTCCAAGCTTTTGCGCATTTTTTAGCACCACCGTATGTTTACTCAGAACTTTGCTCGGCAGGATTTACTCCCAAGCAAGTGTGGGGAGGGTGGCAGGCCGTCTGAAGAGAGAGCCGCGTGTCTTCAATGAAGGGTGTGATACATATATTTGCTTGAGTCAAATTGAGTTGAAAGAGCTACATTTTGATGTCCTCCCCCCCCCCCCGCCAATCCAGCTTAAAAAGAAGGAAAGGGCAGATTTCCCGGGCGAGGTGTGTTTCTTCCTAGCGAACAGAATTGGTAGCTTTTTGTTTTACTGAATGGGAGGGAGGAATTTACAAAGATGTCCGAGATATTTTTAATTGGATACATCCATAACTTTGGAGGTTTTCTGCATTGTAAGCAAGGTGTTAAAGCGGTACACTGGTTCCTCCCCTTTCAAAATTAGTTGTCCGGTGAGGTTTCTAAAACGTCTTTTCTTGCCCTGCCATTTGCCAAACTGGAGAAGCGATGGACGCAGGTTTTGTTATTTTTTTCCCCAATGTTTTCACGGTATTTTAATTGGACTCTGCTATAAATTCATCTTGGTTTCAGTTATGCCGGCTCTATGGTTGCAGCAATAAATTAATTGCCTATTTGGTGTGTGTGTGTAGGGGAAATATCTGTTAATTAAAAATATACATATGCAAAATCAAATTTCATCTTTATATATAGATTGTAAAACTTTCAGGTCAGGCACTAAAAGACTTTGATTTAGTGCAAGAAACAAGAGATCTAAGGCACACATTTCATGAAAATGTCAGGTTTTTCTGAAATTCCTAATCACGTTACACTCCTGCACCTTAAAAGTCATGGGGAATAATGGTAACTGGAATCTGAATTGGGAATCTGCATCCATTTTCAATATTTGAGCACATAGTCCTTTCAAATCTATAATCATTTGCTGTTTCACTAAATGTGTACATCAGCCTTCTCTATTCCAGTGTCTGATTAATTAGAGCTTCAAATAGAAGAATTCTGAGGATGCAAAGGGGTTATAGACCCAATCTGTGGTGGTGGTGGGCAATAGGTAGGGCTGTAGACTAGCCAGACCCAATCAAAAGCAACATCAGAGCAACCCTCATTTCCCTAGTGAATTATTAAATCCCACCATCTGCTAGAGAGACCTGAGAAACCAATGCTGAGTTAATGTTACGTCAGCACCATGGACAGCAGCATGTCTGATAGCATGCAGCTTGTTCTCTGCATGCCGTACTAGTAATCAGCATTTGGGTGTCTGCTTGCATAAGGCTGAGTTACTATCATTAGTCCTTCAGAACATCCTTTACTCCAGTTAAAGATTTTCTTTATTTGTATCTGACTACAGCATAAAATAACAAGGCATTTTTCTGCCTTGTTCCTATAACATTGCCTTCATCTCATCCCCAGATCTTGAGTGAAACTGCATTAAGTTGCCTTTTGCTACATTAGGTATTTAAAAAGTATTTCCCCCATATTCTAATACTATCCAAGGGCAGCATTAAAATGTGGGAAATCTGTTTGTCTTTGCCACTTCTTGTATTGGAGAGAAGTTAGATGATTAGTAAAGACTGGGAAAAGTAACAGAAGAGACATGACTGGCCTGATGGAAATAAATTTCATCCAGGTATTATTTCATCTAAGACAGATGAAGAGCATCAACTCAACAGTGCAGAAAATAGTCTTCTATTGCTACAGTTGATAATAGGTCATCATCCTCCAAAAAGCCTACTGCCCATCTGAATTTGAAGCTGAAAGACCTTGACCACTGACACCTTTCCAAGAATGGAGAAATGCTCCATCCAACCAAATAATACCTAGTCAGCAGACCTCACAAAGCATTTAATTGTTGCCTCACCCTCATTGCATTAAAGAGCTAGTTTGGAGCAGTGATTAAGGCTAGAAACTACAAGTTCTAGTCCCACCTTCAGCACAAAGTCAGCTGAATGATTTTGGGCCAGTTCCTCTCTCTCAGTCCTAGGAAGTAGGCAAAGACAAACCACTCCCAAGAAAATTACAGAGATTCATCCAGGCAGACACCAGGAATCAACACAGACTCAAAGCCCCCCCCATAACCCTCCCCACTGTTGCCACATAATCCCAAAGCCATAGGATACTCCCTAAGTGTATCAGAGAAATTATGCTACTAAATAAATAGATTGATTACCATTCCCTGGCTTCATATATTATTGAAATAGACCTTGATGAATAAATGGAATATTTATAATTTGGTGTATTTGTTCATAACTTTGGTTAGAGTAATTTGGTTTACAGGTGTTTTTGTTCTATAATTGCTACTCAGAAGGAAGTGAATGGAGGTTTTTTTATAGTTTATTCAGTAGTAAGTGATTATTAATTTCCAACAAATTGTTGTTTCACTTTAATTATTAGATGGGTCCTAGATGAGCCTAGATCAGGGGTGTCAAACTCGCAACATCACATGACCTGTCGTGACGTATTGTGACTTTTCCCCCATTGCCGGCAATGGGGTGGGCGCAGTTTTGGGCGTGACGCATCCGGCCCCGCAGACTGGCAGTTTGACACCCCTGGCCTAGATCAACCATTTACTTTTACTTGTGTCTGCTTGGAATGAGAATGAATGGATAGATGAGATATGATGTGCCCTCCGGCACTAACATCAGGGAACTTGATCTGTCTTTAGGGACCCTCTTGCATGTGTGTTCAAACACAAAGATTTGTTGTACTCATATAAACACAAATTTGTTGCAATGCAAACCCAGTAAGCAGAGATCTTTTTGCTACAAATAAATAAACACACAAGAGGATTGAGCTATGTGGAAGTAAATCTCAGATTGTCAGTACGGTTGAGTAACCACTGTTATTAAAAAATAATACAAGTTATCTTGCCTTTGTTCCAAGGATTGAGTTGAAACCACTTGAAACAAGTCCTGAACTTGGTGTTCTTAAGAAATAATGGATCCGGTTATCTTTAAAAAAAATCTCTTTTTTGTTATTCTAAGCTATGCTCCCCTCCCCCCCTTCCACAGCCTGGTTAAATTCTCCTTCATTTATATCAGGGATTTTCAATGGGGGATAAAAGAACTTAGGTGGGAAATAACATTTTTAAAAAAAAATAATAAATCTTTGCCCAAGCAAAATGGAAGTACTGTCAAAACCTATCTGTGATTTTGTTTTTAATTTTGATTGTGTAAGCCATCTGCAGATTTATGCAAACAAAGCAGGAATAAGTTTTGACAGTTTTGCCCATGTAAACCCATGGTGATTGCAATGCCACAAAATGTGAGAACCCTTTGAGATACGTTGATTATTTAATTATTGAAAGTAAGTTGCATATTCATTTCTTGCCCACTGGAATCCCAGTGGAATCATTAGTTTGATTTGATGAGCATGCATGCGACTCTTTTTATCATTTGAGGAAATGTGATAAGCAAAATGCATAATCACACACTTACACAATAGAAGTAAATGCTGATCCCTTCTGTCTGTTCCAATAGGTACAAGTATATTATTTACAAAAATAGGAAGGGGTAACTATCAGATACTACAGGCCCATGGGCTGCTAAATAAATAAGACAATTGACTGCCATCCCAAGACAACACATTATTGAAATAGACCTTGCTGAATAAATAGAATATGAATTTATCTGATGGACATTATTTGATGCAGAGGTTCTTGTTGCCTGGAAATGATGGAGAGCATCTTTTCTGGCAGGGGCTAAGCAGGAAAAGAAGGAAGGAGCCACCTTCTGCCATAATCCAGGTCTCTGGGATTTGAAAGAACTCAGAAATGGGGGGGGGCATGGAGGCAAAGTCTCTTCACCTTCCTTTCATGGTCCCTGATAGATGTCTTGCCCTTCTACCCTATTTCTGTGACTTGTTTTCACTGTAAGCCTATCTGCATTTTCTTGATAGCTCTTGATTCATATACATTCCGAAGTCTTTGTAGATTTATTCAGACATATGAACCTACACCTACATCTCTGATGCTTGGATCCGATTCATCATTTGGATCTTTCTGACATGTCCCATATATTTAAAAGGGACTAAAGTCTGAGTGCAACTGTATCTACAGTCCCTCAAGTGACTGGGCTCTGCAGTGGAGAATTTGTTGTGATTTTTCCACGGGTTCTGTCACAAGAGTTAAAAAAAAAAATGACATGCCTATAAAATTTAAAACTGGCCCCAACGTGGATGAAACTAAGATGCAATCTACAAACACTCTCATACATTTGCCTTACCTCTTCTATTCCCTGCCTTTACAAAAGGTTAGCAGAAGATACTTCAATAAATGAGAAAATGGGTAAGTCAATCATTCAAAAATAGTAATTATTACAGTCAGTCTTATTCATTATTAATTTAGCCAAACAAGAAATTTTAATTACCAGATTAATTAACTTATTTCATCTCAGAATCAAGTCAGATGTAACTGGTGATAATCTATAATAATTTTGCATCAATAGTGACATGCACCTTTTGTTTGGTATATGCAGGAAGCAAACAAGCTCTCTAAACCAGGGGTAGTCAACCTTGGCTCTTTTATGACTCGTGGACTTCAACTCCCAGAATTCCTGAGCCAGCTAAGCTGGCTCAGGAATTCTGGGAGTTGAAGTCCACGAGTCATAAAAGAGCCAAGGTTGACTACCCCTGCTCTAAACAATCATGCACCATCCATGGCCATATCATTCTGTGACACAAACATGTAATATAGTTTCTGACATTTCTGAATAAAGTGAGGAGCAGTAAAACCTTTCCCCCACATTCTTTTATAATACTTGAGATCTTCTTGCTCTCCAACTCAGGCAAAATCTCTAGGAAGGGAGTGCAATGATGGGTGTAACAGGAGACCTGTGAGTTCTAGTCCCGCCTTTCATACACCCACCCAGGTGGCTGGGTGACTCTCAGCCCAAACCATTTCACAAGGTGGTTGTTGTGGGAGGTGAAAGGAGGAGGAAGAAGTATCAGGTCTGTTTACCACCTTGAGTTATTTAGAAAACCAGATTGGTTAGAGTGCTGACCTAAAAACCAGGAGTCTGTGATTTCTAGTCTTGCCTTAGGCATGAAAAACTGACTGGGTGACTTTGGGCCAGTCACTCTTTCTCAGCCTGACCTTCCACACAGGGTTGTTGTTGTGGGGAAAATAGGAGAAGGAAGGAGTATTAGGTATGTTCACTGCCTAGAATTAGTGATAAAGCAATAAAGGCAGGATTAAAAAAAATAACAATAAATAAATTAAAAATGCAGATACATGGAGATATCAGTGAGGCTTTGTCTCATTTGTGTTTTACCTTGGCATGTGCTTGCCAAAAGCTCTTCTTAGATCATTCTAAAGTCTGGAACAGTTCAGTAGGATTCCATCAGAGAACTACATTACCAGGAGAGCTGCTTAGATATTAATGTTTTTGTACTCAGGTGCTGCATTTAATTGTGCTCACTGTAAAGGAGCTATTATTTTAATGGCTGTATTGCAAATGGAGAATACAAATTTTTGTATTGTGCTGCTTGTAGAAATGTTTAGGGTTTGTGTGTGTGTGTGTGTGTGTGCGTATGAGAGAGAGATGTGTATGAGAATGTGTGTTGTCAGCCATCTTGAAAGCTCTTAAGGGAAAATTGATGTGCATATTTTTAAGAATAAATAATACATAATAAATGAATGCATAAATATATACGGGATCATTTTCAGTGGAATTATACATGATTGTACAATAATTGAATGCAAGGGTGAGGATATCAGAACATCAATATTCTGACTGGATTCACACGTGCTAAACCATCTTTGTTTAATCATCTTTGGTTGAATAAGTCACAGCTTGGTTTCAGTCACACTCCCAGCCATGAATCCTAGGTTACAAATCACTGTGTCTGTTCACACAATATGCTAAGGCAGCATCCAGCAACCCCATTATTGCTCAGTAAGATGAATGCTTTCTGTCTGTAGTTGAAGAAATCAATACCTACCATTCAGAAGTATGTTCAGTTCAGTTTTTTTATTCAGTTCCCAACAGCCATTAACAAGAAACTTAAGCCTGAATGTACACTTTAAGCTGCCATTGTGCTGAAATCAACTTTGCCAAGCAATGGCATTTGCCTTCTCAAAGCAGTTCACTTCGTGATGGGAACATAGTACTTCCTTGAAGCATGATTGCATGTCCTGCTCTCACCTTCCATTGTAGAGGAAAAGTTTTCTTCCTTCAGCTGTTCCATGCTTTGGGTCTGCCGCTCGCAAGTCCTGATTTCACCGATCATAGTCATTGGTTGCTTGCTGCCGGGATGGAATAGCTTATTGCAGCCAACCCTCTGCTGCCAATTCACCACGATCAACTTGCCACGGGAAATTTGCCACTGGACAATTTAACAATCCAATTTAACTATTTAAAACAATTTAAAAGTTATTTTAATTTTTGTCATTCACGTTTCACGTTGTCTCTCTTTTTACCTCCTTTCTATACTGTAATGATTCTATTCCACCATTTCTTTGAGGTTAGCATAACTCTTGTCCCACGCCAAGTTGGCCGTGGTGAGTTGGCCATGGCAAATTGTCATAGACCCCCCCCCTTGCTGCAAACCTTGAGAGGCAGGAAGGAGCTTTTAATTTCAGTAGTGATGTACCCTCACCTATTTGTTACTGCTATTATTTGCAGGAAGGGAAGGGCAGCTTTCAGGACATAAAAAGGTAAATAGAAAAGCAATTTAACCGTTTAAAATGATGTGCATTAAAATTCTAAAACTATGTAGAAAACCGGAAACAAGGAGTCAGATGGGATGGGGATGAGGTCTTCGACGACTCATGACCTTCTTCTACTGGTCTACTATTGAAAGCATTCTCACATATTGTATTGTGGTTTGGTATGCTGGCCTGACAGCTGTGGACAGGAAGGTATTGCAGAGAGTGGTGAGCACGGCATAAGACATTGTGGGCTGTTCCCTGAGTCCACTGGATGACATCGCCAGGACCCGTTGCCTTGGCAGAGTGAGGAAAATTCTCAGGGATGACTCACACCCTGGTTGGTACTTTTTTACTCTCCTACCATCAGGTAGGAGATACAAAAACATAGCCAGCCATACCAACAGGCTGAAGAACAGCTTTTATACATGGGCTGTCAGGCTTCTGAATGGGACATAACTTTATAACTTTATGCATGACAGACTCGTGAGGCCGACATGATGTGCAATTAGTTCACAGGGTGAAATAAAGTGGGGGTTTGTAGTCACCACGAGTTTGTGGTGAGGGGAGGCACAGCCAATTTCACTGTATACATGTTATACTTTGATAATAAAGGGTTGTTTATTATTATTATTATTATTATTATTATTATTATTATTATTATTATTATTATTATTATTATTATTATTATGAGGTCTTCTTACCCCATCAACTATCTCCAGCAGTGAGCACCTCCGTGGGGTCCCAAGCCAACTGGCAAAACTAAGTTTTAATACTTTCCAGAAGGCCAAAAGGTGGGGTCAGTTCTCATCTCTGGTGGTAGAGTGTTCCTCAGGGTTGGGATCCACAGTGGAAAAGGCTCTTCACCTTGACCTCACTTGCTGAAATTCTTTAGCAGACAGGATCCATAGCAGGCCTCTTCCACTGGCTTAAGTGGGGCAGGCTAGTTTCATTAGAATGAGACTCCTCCTCAGATACCCTGGGCCTATGCTTTAAAGGTAACAATCAACAGCTTGAATTGGACCGAAATTGATAATTACTGCTCTTCATGCAACAATGGTGTTATATGTGCCTCCTTAGCCCCCCCCTGAACTGTGTGTACCACTGCATTCTGCGCCAGTTGTAGTTTTTGAATACTCTTCAAGGGTATTCTCTTGAAGCGCATTGCAGTAATCCAATCGAGAGATGACTAGGACATGATTGACTGTGCTTAGGGCCTTACGACCCAGATATGGATGCAATTGACACACAACACCAAGTTGTGTAAAGGCCCTCCTAGCCACAACTGCCACTTGCTCTTTTTTCAGGAGTTGCAAATCCAGGACAACCCCCAGTTTTTCACAAAGTCTGTCCTGGGCATCTCCAATGGACCTGCTCCATGCTTAGTCTCAGACCAAGAACAGATCTAAGCAATTTTATCCATCAGGGGTTTGACTAATTTCTCTGCAGAACCCTGTAAGTGATCATCCAAGCCCTCCTTCTCAAGGTAGGACCAAGTGACTTTGAACAGGGCTGTTGGGTGACACTGCAGATGCAACAGGGGCAGAGAAATAGTGACGTTTCACTGCTCTTAATTCGCAAAGCATAGGCCTTAAAAGCAGCTCTGACCCATGTCTGATTGGATTTATTCTTTTCCTCCAGTGGCCCTCTAGCTATCTTTTGGCACTTTTCAGCACCCTCAGCTCCTTGGTAGACTACGGGGAGTTTCAGGAGTGATGGGCCATGAGAGGGTGCATAGATGCAATCCTGACCGGGGCCTTACCCGTTTTCTGATTCCAGGTTGTGGCCAAAGCCTCCACAGAGCCATGCAGCAGAACTCTCAGGACATCCCATAGCTCCTTCTGGAACCCAAGCAGATCCATTAGTCACCAAGGGTGGATTATTCGAATAGGTCCTGCCTCCTTGCAGAGGGGGGCAGCATTGGAGAATCTCATAGCCACCCCTTAATAGAGAAGGAAATATTCTTATCCCTCTTTATACTAAATCAACCCCATTAGCCCAGCAAAGTAACATGTGATTCTAACATGTAATTTGTTACAATTTAGTCTTTAAGTTTAGATAACATCCTGGGACTAGGAAGAAAGGTTCACTTCTTTGAAAAATTACAAGGAATTGTACTCCATCGTATCACTTAATCAAAATTTGGAAATTAAATTCCCTGGTTAGACCAGCAGAGTATACTGGCTTCAACAAGAAGGATCACTCTCAAGCCAATTTGAGTAAGCTTGGGTACACTATGTTGGCTTAATCTTTTATATACTATTAGAAATATTAGATGATACCCAATAAAATAGCATACATCATTCCAATTTCAGAATGTGAAGTCGCTCTCTCTATACATTTCAAAATATATTGCTAAAACTTACAACCTGAGCCCTTATTAATAACTGATTATAAAATGTAATTAAGACAATAAAACTAGATTTTTTTTTTAAAAAAATCCCATTTTGAAACTTTGGCATGCCTAATTTTCCTTAGGGTTTTTCTTAAAGGTGGAAATTATATATGAGGTAGAATTCTTCGATCGTTTGTCTGCTTTTATTACAGCAAGGTTATAGGACACTTTAATAAATAACGTAGAGAACCACTTTGATGCAGCAGTTAAAGGCTCCAGGCTGGAAATTCTGCTGTAGGTATGAAAGCAGACAGTGGTGGGATTCAAATATGTGAACAACCGGTTCTCTGTGTGGATGCCGCTTCCGGAAGTCCGTTCTGGGCCTGGGCAACAAAAAAATAGCTACCGGTTCTGCTGAAGTGGTGCGAACCAGCTGAATCCCACCATTGAAAGCAGGGGTCAAACGCTGCCTCTCAGCCCAGGGAGAAGACCCATGACAAACCACTTCCAAAAATGTTGCCAAGAAAACTGCATGGATTCACCCAGGTAGTCAGCAGAAATTAAAATTGACTGGAAGGCAAAATGAATGGTATTGAAAGGGAAAAGAAATAGAAGAAAAATAATCTGTTTTCCTTTTTTAAAAAAAAATCAGCTGTGCTCTTAAAGACCAGATTTTGAAAAGCTTAGCAAGATCAAGCCTGGATAAGAATCCATCGGAAGCAACAGGTTTGGAGGCTAGACTGAATAAAACAAAGCAAGTAACGTCCAAGTTGTTGGTGAGAAAATGCAATCGAAAGAGTGAAATTAAGCTTGAGGGAGATTTTCCTACTTTCTGGTTGAAAGTGATGGATATCACATTGTAACCCACTATACCTCAGTACTCGACTGCTTCAAAACTCAACAAATTTGGTATCTGATGCATTTTGATGTGAAAATGTTGTCTCAGTACTCGGCTTTTGTTTAGTACTGGACACACTGCTATAGGATGAGGGGGACAACTGTGGGGAACAGACAGGAACTCAGCCATCCTGGGAAGGTGGCTGCAAAAGGAGGGGGACGGCCACAGAGGGAGGTCAGGAAGTTGATCATGATGGGAAGGTTGTTGACATGGTAAAAAGGACAGACAGAAAGTTCTTTCTGGCTGAAACAAAGATTTACATGGTAAGTCACATGGTTTGCTTGGGACTCGTTCTTTTTAGTACTCACCACACCTCCCAGAACCAATTAATGCCGAGTACCAAGGCATCACTGTAGATTCCTTCTATGAGGCTGGTGATTGGGCAGTATCTTTAAATGGAAATCTCTACTGTACTAATTATTTCCTCCAAAGTATGAAATCTTGACTAGCTTCAGACATGGTGCTAAAGTACATTTTTCCCCCCTGTGGTTTTGACTTAAATGTCTTACGTCCCCAAGAATTAGGATTTCCAAACCAAGGTTGGTGACAAGGATCAACAACTGTACATTCAAAATGTAAATCTTTTTGACATGCAAATTATTATTAGATTTCTTGTAAGAACATTAAAATGTTGAGAGTGGTATTGATTTCATGAGGTTAGTTGTTTTCAAATTCTGGGGAAAATGTCTTTAACGTTGTAGTTCCATGGATGCTTCTAAGGACATCTTGTGTGCGTTGGCACCATGAGTGCTGCATTATCAATAACTGATTCCTGGTGTAATGAAATATATGGACCTCTCAATTGTGGTCTAATCAGTTGGTGGTATGTGAACCAAGTCACTTTTAAACCTCTCTTAACCAAAGATTGTTTTTCATACCCAGCACTAGAAAACTCCAATACTGGTTTTAGTGGTTTCTACTCTGAGCTGCCCACTTGCATGCATTTCCTTTTAATTCTTAGTATAGCTCCCAGTGACTGATTCTTAGCAGAAATAGAATTTTTTGTGTAACATATTATTGTGACATTATATAGTACATGTTAAGTATCATTGTGTGAAGGCAAGAAGCACTCCATGAGTACTAATAATTATAATCATTGCTGTTTCATCTCTGGTTTTGTAATTTTTTTTTCTGGTGTTACAGAATGTGTTATGCTTTCTGAGAACATTCTCGCTGTTTATATAAATAGTCCAATCCTCCCATGAAAGGAATTGATAAAAAATTTAACATAATCACCACAGAGAGTTTCTAAAGATCCATCAATGCAACGAAAGTTAAGACAATTCTTTTTATTTATTGATGTCGGCATCAAAACATTTTTCTTCCTTGTAATATATATCCATGTATTATGCTTGAAAATATTTTTGTTTTTGTTTTTTTAAAAAAAGTTTTAAAAAATGAAGATACTGAATAAATTGCCTTAGTAATTGGGAGTCAGTACCTGTTCCTGGAGATATTAACACAGAAATGCATTATCACTCAGTTTATTTTTGTTACTCAAAATACTAATAAAGAGGCTACAGATATTACATGTATTTGTCTGTGTGTGTGTGTGTGTGTGTGTAAGAGAGCATTTAACCCTTTAGAAAAAAAGGAGCCTTAAACTTTCTGAAAGTGACAAATGAAATGGATGCAGATATTTAACTGCTATTACTTGTTGTATTTTATGAGAAGTTTGGGCCTCTGGGCAAATTTGGGGGCATTTAGGTTCTGTTGGGGGCAAGAAATCAGGAGCCAGGGTTAAGTCCAAAATGAATACACGTTTCCAGGATCCAATCTGGGTTGGTCACTGGGACCAGGGTTTTTTTTGTCTTCCGAGCTTTCGGACTTGTGTGGGAGCCCATCTTTTGAATATGGGGTTCTAGCATGAATCTGAAAGCTCGGAAGAGAAAACCCCCTGGTTCCAGTGAGCGACCCAGATTGGATCCTGTGACATTATCCTGGGACAGGTATATTCACCCTTCATTCATGAATACGCTTTATTTCATTCTGCCTCTAAACAAGAATCTGAACTACTGATGGTCAAGGCAAATTGGCAGTAGATAAGAGTCAAGGGAATTTGAGGATGGCTGGATCTCTTGTGAATGTGAAAGGGCTTAAGACTGAGGATTTGTTTAACCCCTCCCTCAGGCTCAGCCTGGTCATTTCCTACAAGTTCTGATCTTAATTGATTGTAAAATTAATTTTGGTATCAATCTAATTTTCTTGTGGCCAGGGGCCGCATTAGATTGGGAAAATTGGGAAAAAATTGAGAAAAATAATTGGCAAATTGGAAAAAATCAGAATGTGAAACCACTATTACAGCCTTGCTAACTCTCTCAACTTCTGATACACAACAGATTCATTCTTAGTTGGAAACCCATGTTGGGTGCAAGTCCATATGAGATGTATGGGGAAAATCTTGCCTGGTTATCTGGGAACAGTTTGACCCTATTGACCCGGATGAAGTTTGTTTTATATTTACAGCAGACTCAGTTTAAAGAGGTTTGAGTGAGAATAAGTGAATAGCCAAAGTTCAGGGGAGAGTAATCCTATTCATCTTCTTGGAGGCTTCTCACATTGGCATTTCTAATAAGATCAGAGCCCTATTAGGCTCCTACCTGCACAGCCAAAAAGAGCAAGGAGAAAGCTGGCTTCTATCCTCCTTTCACTGCTTTCAATGAAAATCTTTTTTTAAAAAGAGATATATAGAGAAAGAGAAGCATAAATGCCAACTCTCTCCTTGTTCTTGTTTGCTGTGTGGGAGCCTAAAAAAAGAATAAATAAGTTTCCATGGGATTCCAAACAAGGTTATGTATGTCACTGCTGAACATCAATGGTTTGATGACATGTTGATATTTCAGTGTAAAAAAATAACTAGTCCAGGCAATTGGTGGGTTTCTTTACTTATCTGTTGACAATTTCACAGGTGTTTATCAACTTTACTTGGCAGAGGACCTTTGAGCTTTTGGATAATCACATTTGCTTGGAATAGTCAACATTTGCTTGCACACAAGGCTGAGCTCAGCTGTCCTCTAGGATTTACCTTGTCCATGGAATATCCTACTAACCAATCAAATTGACCAAAGGATACCAGTGTTCAGCTATTTGAAAGATAATGCAACCGTTTCTCTTTTGCCATACTGTATATTTACATTTCCCACCCCCCAGCAGAGTAGATAATTAATAGCTTGGTAGTTCATGTAACTGTTTTAACCCTATTAATATCATGTATGTAGAGTTAATTGTTTCCTCATTTCCTCATTCTAAAAGAAGGGTTAAGAACTTTCATGATACCTGAAACTCCCATTTCTATATAAAATCCAGAAAAGGTAGTCATCTCATTCTGGGTTCAATTTAGAGGAAAGGAAGGGAGAGATTGTAGACATGAACATGTAGACATGTGTGACTTCCTCTAATAGCTTTGCTTTTTTTCATGGTCTTTTTTTCAGGAAAAAGATAAAGACTGTAGTCCATGACTATAATTGAGCTCCACAGTTACAGTCATAAATTATGAAGGTTAAGTCAACACATGACTGGGCCTGATTTTCTGACCTTTTGTTGTGGTGGTTGTAAAGCAAATGTGGTTATAAAGCAAAAGCAGCAGTCATAAATGAATACTGTGGTTGTTAAGTGAACCCATTGTTCGACTTGGGGTGGCGTTTGTTGGAAACTGAAAGGAAACACCAGTTTCTGACAAAATCATTGTAAATCACAGTTACATGACTATGAGGCACTACCTACAGCTGTAAATGCAGACCAGTTGCCAAGCCTCAAAATCCAATCACATGACTGTGGGGGGAGGCAACATCAGATTTTCGAAACTGAGTCATAAATAGCTTTTTGGGGAGGTCCATTGTAATCTTGGACGATCACTAAACAATTGGTTGTAAATTGGGGGCTCCCTGTGCAACAGCCAGCATTCACTGTCAACCTGACTGACATTTTACTACTTATCCTCTATGCCACAGGTAGACCAAATATACTACTCAAATTACACATAGTGCCAAATCCAATTTTCTTTGGAGTCCACTCTCCCATCAACCGTTGAGGGTAACAATTGCCAAAATCAACAATAAACCAAGGGTCCCACATTGAGATGGAAAAAAAAATACGTAAATCTTAAGTAGCTGAGAAAATATATCAGTACTCTCCAAACTTTGGGAAAACCAGAAATTCATGATTCTATCCATAATCTTCCTATATTCCTGTATACTTTGTATCATTATCCTATCTAGAGTGACCCTCATTACTGAAAAAAAATAAAATAAAGTAGCATGCCTGCCAAATTTTAGATCAGAAGATGCTTTTCCTCCTGTTGTGATCTAGGACTGATGATGTCTTTCTTTTCAGTGTTTTCAAAGGTCTCATTTGGTATTGTAAATCATGTGAAGGTCCATCAATATGAGACTCTGATCATGCAAATCTTTTCCATGTTCCCAAAGTCAAAATGATTCTGCTCCATTAGAATGACATTATGGCCGAATGTATTATAGGAACCAGCAGGATTTCAAAAAGATTTGATAATTTGCTGTTATCCAGATTCAATACATTTTTTGATTATGATCTAAACAAAGTTAGCCACATTTAGATCTACTTGAAATTATTGTGAAAAGGTAGTCTTCTTCAACTTAACCCTGACTAACTTCAGTGAGAATCAGACACAACTGAGTCTGGGTGAAGGTTTGATGGCCCTGGTTTACCTTATGAACCCTATTTTTAACATTTCTAATATTTCTATATTCTCATCTTCATTTTCTGTTATTTTCCCATTTATTCTCATACCAATTTTATATGACAGCAATGGAAGTTTCTGATCCTGAAGATGATGTTAGATGTCAACACCCTATGAGTTCTAGCCAAAAGGGGAATTAGTCATTAATGAAGGAAGCTATTGTCTGCAGAAATATGGATTTCCCCCCTTTTTTTGCTGAAAAAAAATACCAAACATTTCCAGTGAGCATCCAAAAGGCCATACTATCTGTTGTGGCATATTTGCTCAGCCACCACAATGCAAGAACATTCACTGAGTCTCCAAATTGCCCTTGAATCTTTCTGAAGTGATTTGAAGGGATCTGATTCTATTCAACTCCTCAGTTTGATTCAAAAGTTAAATTTGACTGAATTTCTTTTGAATCAAGTCATCATTTTAAGGCTTTACACAGCCCTCATGGATACTTCTGAGGAAAGAGATAAGGAGGGATCCTGTTGACTCAGAATGTACCTTGCTTTTTAATTTTTTTTCTATAATCACTCAAGTTTGTATAGCTTTCAGATGCCTTGAAGGGATCATAAAACCTTGCTCTTGTCTCATCATTGCACCACTTAGAAAATGGGAAGGTGCAAATGGCCATAACCCTGAAACATTCTTAACAGTATGAGGAACCAAAGGGTCTTGAAAGATGAAAGGTTTGATAACCGAAACATAAAGATGTCACTGTCAACTTTCTCAGAATATACACATTTGTAGTAAATGTCATATAAACTTGCAGCTAAGTGATGGATCACAGCTACTGTGTTTCCCAAGTACTCCCCAGATAGAATTCGTAAGGCCTTTGTAAATGTTGCCTTTCATCCTGTGACTATGAAATCATTAGCATTGTGATTCCATTCTAGTGTGTTAAGAGTCTTTCTAGTTTTATGCTGGTCCAGTCCACCAGCTGCTCTGATAGTTAAGAGGCACATACCACGGTCCTGACATGGCAAAGTCACAATTGGGAAGATTGATGTAGCTGGATACAAAGATGTAGTTGGGTGGCTAGAGGAAGGGATAATCTGTGCTTATGTGCCATCTTACATCTTTCTACATTCTTATAGTTCCACATAGACATGTCAATAACCTGTCAAAAGTGAGAATGCTGATTCAGAGCAGTGCCAACACCATTCAGAATATGATCGTAAAAAAGGATGCTATTTGGCCTACATTACAGACACTTGAGCTGAAAGGAGGCCCAAGGTTTGTCAACCTCAGTGTTTTTCAATTTCAGCAATGTTAAGATGTGCATGCTAGCTGGGAAATTCTGGCAGCAACCTCTTAAAGTTGCTGATCTTGAGAAACACTGGTCTAGTATACCGTATTTCCGAATAAAGTATCAGAATTAAGTTGATGTGTCATGGGGATATTGATAAAGTTTATGGCACAGTTCAGCAGAGTTTATATTTACAATAATGTATTTTCAATACACAACTGGAATTTATATGCCACCCAGAATCTCTAGGAATTGGGCTGCTTAATAATAATCATACAGAAAACAAAGTTAGTATCAATATCTATTAGTGCAATCTCAAAACATCTGGAGCACCATTTGAACACCATCGCACTGACAAAATCACTATCAATTACAAAAGGCAGCTTTACTTGGGACAGCTTACCTCCTGCGATGATATCTTTTACACTAGGGGTCCCCAACCCCCGGCCCAGGGACTGGAACTGGGCCACGGCATGCCAGCAACCGGGCCTTACAAACAAAGAAAGCCCCATCTGTGGGATGCAGGTAGCATACAAAACCACGCCCCCTCCAGTCCGCAGAAAAACCTCTCTCCACAGAACCGGTCCCTGGTGCCCAAAAGGTTGGGGGCCTCTGTTTTACACCATCAATCTGCCTATCCCAGATCCTTGGAAGGACTCAAAAGGGGGATAAATAACCCAGTCCAAACATTTGGCTAACTGTGCAATGAACCATAGTGATTTCTATTGATAAAAATGCTAAATCCAATGTAAACATTTGACTGATTTTGCGACCAACCATAATAATAATGGTCTGGGACTTTACAAACAAAGAAACCCCTGCCATGCAACACCCCAGACTTAACAATTGTTGATAAGCAAGACAAAATAATCTGTATAGTGGACATTGCAGAAGAGAAGAGAAAGAATGGAGAAAATCACAAATGCAAAGACCTGCAAAGAGAAGTAAAATGAAAAAGAAAGCAAAGAGATACCAATACATCCAGCTGACTGTGCCACCACTGTAATTTTGCAAATGTATTACATACATTTTGGCCCAAGCATTCCATTCCTTCCAGAGAAGGTCTGGAGGATACTTTGTGAAGGCCATGCCATTTATAACCTATGGAGACTTTAATTTTCAAGGCAATACCTTAATTGTGAGAACTCCATAGCTTTAAACGTATTCATCTTTTGCTTGATTATAACCTAAGTCTAATACAGTTACTGTTATAAATTTTAATCTGGCTGTTTTACAATGATTAAGCAAACTATGGCTTAGCTTGATGTGTGAATGGAAGCTATATCTGATTCAGCACATTTATTCACACAACATTGGTTCCATTGTCAAGGACTCGTCCTATTTTGACCAGGTGCAAACTTCTTACAACAGCCTGTACAAAGCTAATGTTCAAGGTAGGTGGAAAAGACAGGAGAATAGAAAAGGTGCTTCCTGATATATTTGGGTCCCTTAAAATTAATCAGATTTATGGCAGTATTTTATAGCTGCTCCTGCTTTCTTCCCTGTTCCTTAAACTATGTGACCAGTAGGTATTTCATACTTGTTTCCACGTCAGATACAAATGTATCTTTTGAAAAGTGAGGATTTCTTTCAGGATATTTCTTTAAAAATTTTTTTTTGCAAATATTGCAAATTTATCCCACGTATATAGAGGATATGGAAGTATTCTTAATTAAAACCACTGGAAACCTAGATGAAATTATTTGATACAATTTGGATAGGGTTTTGTTACCGAAGGAGGAGATATGCTGTACAACCAATTGGCACCCTTCCCTGGATGGTGAAATTTCAGTAGTTACAATGAATATCATTTTTTATTACAGTCTTACCTGTTAGGCTCAAAAAATCAGGTGCACACGTGAAGGTCCACTTAATCTGATTTATGCCTATTCCCAGGAATATTCTCAACTAACAGCACCTGCTAGGAGTAGATAAGTCTCAGCAGAATTCAAGAGGGTTGGACATAGCTCACTTGTGGTTATGTAGAGATTCTAGGCTAAACACTCTTTTAATTCCACCTCCCCTGCCACTCCTTCCTCTACATTATCTGGAGAAAGCAGAATTTGTTTCAGTCTTCTATGCTTCAGTAACCTCCAAAAATGCAGCCCACATGCAGCTATCATTGAAGACCACCCAGAAGCTTATTTGGTCAAAAATGAAGCAACAATACTTTTTCTGGCAATCACAGAGCACAGCAGACAGCATCCATTGTATATATGTTCTGTTGGCTTTTTATCTGATTCTAGCTAAATTCAAGTTGTTACTTAGAGAGTTTAATTAAATGTTCGCATCAGACAACCTCATGCTTTTATGAGGTGAGTTCTCAAGAATACTATAAATCAATTGCAGATCAGCCTTGGGCAGAATTCAAAGTGTTCTGGCTATAAAATCCTTAAATCTATTGCTGAAACAATTTCTGAAGCAACTTACCAGTTTTGTATGTTTCTGGTTCTTTTCTGGATTCCTTAAAGCAGTGTCCCCAACCTTTCCAGCTCTATGAACCAGTAGTAGCAGTGGTGATGATGGGGGGGCGGTGGTGATGGGGGGAAGGGAATGGTTTCACACACACACGCCACTTGCACAAATGGAGCTTCGCACTCTTGCATGCTCACCTGCCGCTTGTGCGGACCAGTTCCCAATGGGCTGTGGACCAGTAGCAGTCCATGGACTGAGGGCTGGGGACCCCTGCCTTAAACAATTCCAGAATTCCTTGTTTCTGAGCAGTGCTTATTTTTTAAAAAAACTTACATTTATATCCCATCTTTTGTCTAGAATTCAGTGCCTATATGACTGCAAATTCCTGCTTTTTGATCTCAGTTTTGGCTTAATTTTTCCTCCACCCTAGAAGCCTTTTGAATAAATGGGTCTTATCCCTAAGTACAGACATATATCCTTGCAGTAAAGTGCATCAGAGGGATTTTGTTGGCCACATTCCTAGTAAGACACTACCCTAGCCACGGTACTACGGAATGGGAAAGCAATGGGATTGGACACACTTGGTATTGTTTACAGCACCCTTTGCAAAATCACAAGCACAGAGGACATCTTTTATAAAAGAGCAAATTGTTTTATGAAAATGAAGCCCCCTGCCTGGTTCAGCTCAACGCTATCATCATTAATACAATGCCAAAGCTTTCAATAAGCTGACAGTGTGTATGGTTTCTATTTATATGCCAACCTAATTCCATAAACTACTGCAAGCTGCTCCATTGGCAAACCTCACAATAATTATCTGTTTGAAAGCCTTTATCTCAGAGTGAGTCTTGCAACAACAATATAATCCTTGGTATATGATAAGCACATACTCTTCTTGCTCTCTGTTGTTCAGGGCCTAGAGGCCATTAAGAGTAGGGCAAACTCTCTATTGGGGCAAAATTTGCCATTCTGAGCTAAGATAAACCAGGTTCCACACTAAGAGATGTCCACTTCTGCAGTATAGGTATTTGAATAGCCATTATTCAAATGTGAATCTATTTGCTTGCTGGGGATCACATATTATATTCTATGAAGGGCAGAAATCTAGAGCCACCCAGAGGGATTATGGAGTTTGGAGTTAATAGACCCTTACAAGAACTCATGCCAGTGACCCCGATGGCCTGGTCATCTATGATAATGCACATTAGGCTGTGCAATTTGCAGCTAGCTTATGATCAGGGAGGAACTTTAAAAAGGAAGAAAAAAAATATTGGGTTTTTAAAGTTCAACTAGATGCACCATATTTCATTATGTTGGTTTTTGCAGACCAGTTGTTTGTACTTTAACATTTCACAATTCATCTTAAAATGCATCCAAAGATGACCTGGGGTGTTTTGATTATTTGATTATTTTGATTAAATCCACATGGATATCCTGTCTCTTTCCTCACTTGCACCTAACTAAGGTACAAATATGCCATGGTAACTTCTTCATGAAATTATCTTTTCCTCAACCCCTGCTGAAATGGCTTAAACTCATCTCAAGCTATTCTGGTAGTACGGTTTTCCTCTCTAAGCAGCCAACAATCCATTAGTTTTGCACTGGATACCATTTAATAATGTTGCACTGTCCTTTTCATTGCTGTCACAATCACATGTCTCCTGGGAAGTGGACCAATTTGTTCAATATATTGGGTTCTTAGCTCAACTGCCTTAATTATAAGCTTAGCAGTTCTGCTTAGGATATGATATATACCTTAGAGCCCAGGATAAAATAAAACAATCTGTGATTCAGATCCAAGTGGGCTGTTCTTTCCAACAGGGATGATAAGTATCTAAGCCTAAGGGAGGCATATAATTGGCAGTCAAGCATGAGCAATATATTTGATAGTTGGGACACCACCTATGCATGTCCTCTCATGATCTGGCAAGTGGTGGGAAAGCCCATATTTGGCTGTGGAATCCAACAACTCAAATCTTGCTCTAGAATAGACCTTTCTTAAAAATTGTATCAAACTCATAGTTATCCCAAAGGTGCTTTTTCATGAGGCAACTGGACTTTCTTGTTTTTCTTTGAAGATGTTTCACTTCTCATCCAAGAAACTTCTTCAGCTGAGAAGCGAAACAACTTCAAAGAAAAACAAGAAAGTCCAGTTGCCTCATGAAAAAGCATATTTGGGATAACTCTGATCTGGATGACTGAGAATCTCTATAGATAACTCATAGACAGGTATTTTTTTTTCAAATTGGAAATTGGTTTTACTCATAGCCAATGGAAGATGACAAAACACTTGGGTTTTTAAATGATGCAGATTTAGTGTTTTCCAGAAGTGCATGAAACCTTTGTTCAAAAACAAAAGCTAAAACAAGTGCCATAAAATGGTGGAAAGAGAGATGACTTGTATGTTGTCCATATCTGTAATCTCTTCTTCAGGTTGTTAATTATTCAGGCTGATTCAGTCTGGGGTTTGGTTCAGAGATCTGGCAGATGAAGAAACTTTCTCTCTTCTTTAGTCTGCTATCTTCAGAATGGGACAACTCGTCACAGCCAACTTGCCGCAGCCAACTCCCTGCTGTGGGCAATTTGCCAATTCACACGAAGTGTTAATACCACTTTACAATGCCTTTGTGCTGGACCAGCCAGTAGCTTAAGAACTGTATGTTAGAATGTTTGGCATTTAAAGGGTTAAATGCTGTTTTCATAAGAGATGGCTTATGGGGAATGTAGTTTAGCTGTTCAGTGAATCCTATACTTACCTAGTTAAGTGGGAGAAGTTTCAAAGTTATTGCAGGACATCCTGTTACATGTCTGGGTGAAAGAATGCCTTTGTGTGAAACCAGCATGGGGATGCATGTATGGCACCTACAACCATGCTAAAGCTGATATGAAGAAATTACTGTTTTTACCTATGTAAAATGGACAAATACACCAAACCAGAAGCATCTTCAGAATAGTAAGTTCTGCTAAGAATTCATGGAATAAATATTTGTTTTACAATGATTTTTCATTGAGTTTATGCTGTCTGGACAGAATTACAAAGCATCTTAGTTCGGGTTCTGGAACAGTAAAACCAGTAATTTCTTCATATCAGCTTTAGCGTGGTTGTAGGTGCCATGCATGCATCCCCATGCTGGTTTCACACAAAGGCATTCTTTCACCCAGACAAGTAACAGGATGTCCTGCAATAACTTTGAAACTCCTCCCACTTAACTAGGTAAGTATAGGATTCCCTGAACAGCTAAACTACATTCCCCATAATAAGGAAACCGCATTTAACCCTTTAAATGCCAAACATTCTAACATACAGTTCTTAAGCTACTGGCTGGTCCAGCACAGCCTTGGTAAGGCCACACTTGGAATATTGCATCCAGTTTTGGTCACCACACTGTAAAAAAGATGTTGAGAATCTAGAAAGATTCTAGAGAATAATAATAATAATAATAATAATAAATTTAATTTATATGCCGCCCTTCTCCCAACGGGACTCAGGGCGGCGCACAACATATTTAAAACAAAACATAAATACATTCCCCCCCGATAAAACCGAATTAAATCAAATTTTAAAGTTGTGTCTCTGTCAAATTGTTAAAAGATAAACCCCAAATAAAATCCTCCCTAGGTCNCCCACAGAGAAGGCCCTCCCCCTGGGGGTCGCCAGCCGACATTGCTTGGCCGACGGCACCCTGAGGAGGCCCACTCTGTGGGAGCGTACCGGTCTGAGGGAGGGGATCTGCGGCAGAAGGCGGTCTCGGAGATAACCGGGTCCTATGCCATGAAGCGCTTTAAAGGTGGTAACTAACACCTTAAAGCGCACCCGGAAGAGCAACAAAGATGATTAGGGGACTGCAGGCTAAAACATATAAGGAACAGTTGCTGGAATTGGATATATTCTAGTTTAATGAAGAGAAGGACAAGGGGGAACATGATAGCAGTGTTCCAATATCTCAGGGGCTGCCACAAAGAAGAGGGAGTCAAGCTATTCTCCAAAGTGCCTGAAGGCAGGACAAGAAGCAACGGATGGAAACTGACCAAAGAAAGAAGCAACCTAGAACTAAGGAGAAATTTCCTGACAGTTAGAACAATTAATCACTGGAACAACCTGCCTCCAGAAGCTGTGAATGCTGCAACACTGGAAGTTTTTAAGAAGAGACTGGACAGCCATTTGTCCGAAATGGTATAGGGTTTCCTGCCTGAGCAGGGGGTTGGACTAGATGACCTCCAAGGTTCCTTCCATCATCATCATCATCATCATTGATCATCGCACAGTCAGCCAGATGTTCAGACTGGATTTGGCATTTTGTGAACCTATCGAGTCTTTACAAGGACCTGGGATAGGCAGATGTGGATGTTTGATGGTATTACAGATATCGTCGCAGGATGGAAGTAGTTCCTAGTAAGGCCGCCTTTTGCAATTGACTAATGGCGAATTTGTCAATGCCAATGGTGTTCAAGTAGTTCTCCAGTTGTTTTGGGATTGCACCCAAGGCACCTATTACTATTGGTATTACCCTTGCTTGCCTTTGCCACAGTCTTTCTATTTCTATTTGTAGGTCTTTGTATTTTGTTATCTTCTTCAGTTCTTTCTCGTCTATTCTGCTGTTTCCACGCACTGCCACGTCCACTATCCAGACTTTTTTGTCTTTCTTATCGACAATTATTAAGTCCAGGTGTTATGTTACAGGTGCTTGTCTGTTTGAATTCTGAAGTCCCAGAGCAGTTTAATTTTATCATTTTCTATGACTTTCTCTATTTTATGATCCCACCAGTTCTTGCTTACAGGCAAATGATATTTCTTGCAGATCTTCCAATGCACCATTGTTGCTACTTTGTCATGCTGCTGCTTGTAGTCAGTCTGTGCGATCTTCTTACAGCAGCTTACCAGGTGGTCCACTGTTTCTTCAGCTTCTTTACATAGGTGCCACTTACTGTCTGTTGCTGTCTTCTCAATTTTGACTTTGTATGCATTTGTCCTTAAGGCTTGGTCTTGTACAGCCTTACAAGAATTAGTCCCTCAGTCTCTTTCTTCAATTTTCCTACTCTTAGTCATTGCCAGGTCTTGATATTATCTGCTTTCCCAGCTATTTTTTTAATGTACTGGCCATGTACTGCTTTGTCTTTCCATGCCTCTATTCTGTTCTTCATTTGGTCTTTCTTGTAGGCCAGTTTGGTCTCTCCAGTAGTCAGTAAGCCTTCCTGATATACTAATTTCATTGCATCTTCATCGTTGTCCTTCAGATATTCTTCCAAAGCCTTTTTTTCTTCTTCAACAATCTGATGTACTTGCAGCATTCCACGCCCTTGGTAGATAGGTCTGTCAATGTCACTGCGTAGATGAAGGGCATGATTCATTGTCATTTTTCTGGTCTTCCTATCCATTGCTTTTAGTTTTGCCTGAGTCCAGTCCACTGTTCCAGCTGTATCTAATGACTGGAATTGCCCAGGTGTTGATTGCCTTCATGGTATTTCCTCCATTGAGTTTGGACTTTAAGATCTTCTTCACTCTCTTGATTATTCACCTCTAGTCTTTTTCTTGACTTCAGTGTGCTTGATATTGTCAGCTTGAAGGATACCCAAGTATTTGTGGTAATCATTATTATTATTATTATTATTATTATTATTATTATTATTATTATTATTATTGTTGTTGTTGTTGTTGTTGTTGTTGTTGTTGTTGTTTCCAATTCACCATGGGACAATTCAATAATTTTATTTAATTATTTAAAATAGTATTTCATGTTGCCCCTCCTTTTGCATCCTTTCCTTAATGATTTTATTTCACCATTTTTTCAATATTATATAACTTTTGTCCCACGGCAAGTTGGCCATAGCGAGTTGGCCACAGCAAGTTGTGACCGTGGCGAGTTGACTGCATTGAATTGGTTGTGGTGAGAGGTGGCGTAGACCTGCTATCTTTCCCGATCTTGATCTTCAGACTGGGCCAAATGACAAGAAAAGAGCAAGTGAGTTCTGACAGGTAGCTGAACCTGGAGATCTATCCATCTCTCAAAACCACGGGTTGCTGGCTATTGACACCGAGAAGTAAGGACAGCAGTCTGAAGATATTCCCCTTTGATTACAAGAATCCGCTGCAGCTGTATTACTAAAGTCTCTGCTAGTTTATTTTTCCATTACTTCCACAGACTAGAATATCTTATACCATCACAGGGGGAAGAGAACATTTCAATTAAGATGTTGAGAAGAATCCCAAGATCTATGAATATGTTTGTATTGATGTTTGCAAGTGCAGAGGTTGCAGAGAAGCGGACGCCAATCAGTGTTTACACTTGCTAGCCAATAGATAAGTGTCGAGAACTGGCAGCCAATCAATGCCTGCTTACTGTTCTTTCAAGCTAGTCACTAATTGAGTGCTGGGTTTTATTTCCACATATTTTACCTGCTCCGTGATTTTAAAATCCTCTCCCTTTTACACAAACGGTAAAAGAAAATAGATAGCTAATATTTCCTCTCTATTATGCTCCATGTGTGTCTGTGCTGTTATTTGTGAACACTTGTCTGTTGTTTTGCAGTAAAAGCCCAGTCAGGGGAAAAGCTGTGCAAAGAGAGGTGGATATTTTTTTTTTAAAAAAATAAAAAAATAAAAAAATGCATTAAAAGTTCTCAAAACTTTCCCCTTCATATTGGTAGTGAATGTTTCTTCTTACCAAATTGCTCACACTCACACTAGCATATTTGGCATGTCTGGATTTGGCTTTTCCCCCCTACCAAGCCAGCATATTGCTGGAACTCGATCCCAGGAAGTGAAAGGAGGAGAAAGCCAAAAATCTCCTCCAATAACACAAACTGTTCCTTCAAATACAACATGACAGTATGCTGCAGTTTCTGAAGAACTCTTTTGGTGTCGTGAAATACTGTCCAACAATAAAGTGCCATTAGCCCCAAATGCCTACAACTGCAAGCCCAATGATCAGAAGGAGGCCCATTTCACTTATTCACCAGGAGTCTATTTTTGTGGGGGAAGATCTTTAAATATCCCTTGAGGCCTGCTCCTATACTTTTATGTTTGTTTGTTTGTTTGTTTGTTTGTTTGTTTGAATTTATTAAATTTCTATGCCGCCTATCTCCCCTCCAAGGTGACACTGATTATGTTGGCTCATATCCTGATTCATTTTTTGTTCCGTTCAATCAAATCCGATTCTTGAAGACTACCTGGGCGTGTTTTCCTGGCAGGGTTTTTCAGAAGCGGTTTGCCATTGCCTCCTTCCTAAGGCTGAGAGAAAGTGAATTGGCCCAAGGACACCCAGCTGGCTTTGTGCCTATGGCAGAACTAGAACTTGAATTAGAATCTTCTAGTTTCTAGTTTAATTCCTTAACCACTACACCAAAACAGGCTTTCTAGTCCAATATTTCATTGAGCTCCCTATCTTTCAGAAACTCTTTTACATGGTTCCCTATACATATTTACAACTGAGACTCATTGAAAGGAAGGGCAATTTCCCCACCTGTCTTTTCTACTGTCCCACTGACAACCTGGAGTTTCTGCTCACCCAGAACTCCCCAAAATCAATGTGTTTTCCCCACTGAATCCTAAGCTCAGCAGCCTTGTCTCCATTCTTCAGTCTTTGCTGAAGCAGATGCAGTTGCTGCAAAACCTAATGAATTATCCTCATAGCTTAGCCCTACTCTTGATTAGAAGAGATAGCCAAAGGAACATTTCCACTGATAAATTTTTTTTTTGAAAGCCCTGACTTAAGAAAAGAACTCTTACCTTGGTATACACCATGAAAGTGATCTTTTTCTTTCTCTCTCTCTCTCCCCATGCCCATTAATTTTTAGAAAACATAACAATTCATGAATGGTAGATTAACAGAATAATAGAGTTGGAAGTGACCTTGGAGGTCATCTAGTCCAACCCCCTGCTCAGGTAGGCAACCCTATATCATTTCAGACAAATGGCTGTCCAGTCTCTTCTTAAAAACTTCCAGTGTTGGAGCATTCACAGCTTCTGGAGGCAGGTTGTTCCACTGATTAATTGTTCTAACTGTCAGAAAATTTCTCCTCAGTTCTAGGTTGCTTCTCTCCTTGATTAGTTTCAATCCATTACTTCTTGTACTGCCTTCAGGTGCTTTGGAGAATAGCTTGACTCCCTCTTCTTTGTGGCAGCCCCCTTGTCCTTCTCTTCATTAAACTAGATCAGGGGTAGGCAACCTTGGCTCTTTTATGACTCGCGGACTTCAACTCCCAGAATTCCTGAGCCAGCCATGCTGGCTCAGGAATTCCGGAAGTTGAAGTCCGCGAGTCATAAAAGAGCCAAGGTTGCCTACCCCTGAACTAGACATACCCAATTCCAGCAACCGTTCCTTATATGTTTTAGCCTCCAGTCCCCTGATCATCTTTGTTGCTCTTCTCTGTACTCTTTCTAGAGTCTCAACATCTTTTTTACATCGTGGTGACCAAAACTGGATGCAGTATTCCAAGTGTGGCCTTACCAAGGCATTGTAAAATGATATTAAAACTTCCCATGATCTTGATTCTATGCCTCTGTTAATGCAGCCTAGCACTGTGTTGGCTTTTTTGGCAGCTGCAGCACACTGCTGACTCATATTTAAGTGATTGTCCACTAGGACTCCA
>NW_015386895.1:407648-412194 GCF_001527695.2 Protobothrops mucrosquamatus
GAGTGTTGGCTATTCCTGCCAGCTTGGTGTCGTCTGCAAATTTGATGAGTGCCCCATCTATCCCCTCATCCAAATCATTGTTGAAGGTGTTGAAGAGCACAGGGCCCAGAACAGAGCCCTGGGGCACCCCACTACACACTTCCCTCCATGTAGATGTGGTTCCATTGAGGACCACACACTGAGTATGGCCGGTCAGCCAGTTACGAATCCATCTGGTGGTGATGCTGTCTAACCCACATTTTTCTATCTTATCAAGTAGTAGGTTGTGATCTACTTTATTAAATGCCTTACTGAAGCCCAAGTAAATTATATCCACAGCATTCCTCTGGTCCACTAATTTTGTCACCTGGTCAAAGAATGCAATCTATAGCAACTATAGTACCAATATAAGAAATATCTAATGACATTTATTTCTCCCATTTACATATGCTAGAAATGATTTTGAAGAGAAAATAACAAAAATAAATAATGATTAGATATCATTTCTGATCTAGTAGAATGTTGAGTCTTATGTAGAGATTTTTTTTTTGTTCAAAAACCAAACAGCAAAATTATAAGCTGCCATTTCATCTGAAATGATGAAAACTGAATCCTAATATTTTTAAATTCTTGGTAACTTTTAAAATATACACCCTGTGTCTGCAAATATTGAAATACATTATCTGGGGAGAGATTCAGCCTAACTTCAGTGGAATAAAATGCCATCTAAATCTGGGTGGGAGAAACATGTCTTTAACCTGACTGCTGAATGGGATTTTTCCAGAACTCAGCCAATCACAGAAGGCAGGGAATCCCATCAGCACCCTCTTCTTCCCTTCTACACACATCTCCATTCTATTTCTTACTTTCTTCCCAACCCTTTTCTCTCTTTTTCCTTACCTTTCTTTTAAAACTGAGTAATTATTACTTACATCTCCAATAATTTAAGCAAAGGGTGGTTGATAGTAAATGGTTAAACAACATTTTAAAAGCTAATATATTACATTTATTTAGCACTTTTTTAAAAAAAAATGGCTACAACTGCACAAACAGATTCTGGGAACTCTACAGGCAAAAATATTTTTGTCTTTGCTGAGCAAAAACAACTTAACAAACTCCTATTACTCATCTTCTCATTCCCGCGTTGCATCAAAAGAAGATTCTATGGTACAACTCCTCCTCCTGAGGAGAATAAAACTAAAATAAGTTTCAATTTCCCCTTCATATTCTCATCATGGCGGGTGGGCAGGGTCCCTAGAAGAGTGAGTGAAGAATGCTGGGACTGTATGCCAAAAGTATAGTTAGTGCTCAAATTATGGTCATAATTGGGAACAGCAAAGTAGTTCTTAAGTGAATCACACACAACATCATGACCTTTCCCCCCATGGTTGTTAAGTGAATCACTGCAGTGAAATACTTGGTCATTAAGCAAATATAGCTTCCCTCATTAACTTTGCTTGTTGGAAGCCAGCTGGGAAGGTCACAAATGGTGAACACATGATCTCTGGATTCTACAACTGTTCTAAATGCCCACTGGTTAACAAATGCCCAAATTTTGATCACATGATCACGGGGAATGCTATTTTATACATTTTGTATGAGGACCGGTCATCAAGGGCCAATAGTAAGTGCAAGGGCCAGTCACTTTTTTTCCAGTGCCATTATAATTTTGAACAGTCACTAAATGAATGGTTGAAAGTTGAGAAACAAGCTCTATAATCCCAGTAAGGTCACTCAAGGTATGAAGGTCATCCCAGATACCCAACTAAAAATGCCCATGCAGGCACTTATACTGGGTAGCTATCATATAAGAGGCTGAGGGTGGATGATCTTTTTAGTGACAATGGAAAAGGCATCATTTCAAACTATATAGACAATGATAAACCACTATACTCTTTTTTTAAAACCAAGAAATAGATACACGGTGTAAAGTGGCTGGCAATACAGGCCCAGATGATGGTCCCCCTCAGGTTGGACAGTGCTCAACATACTACAGAGAGCTGAGGATCTTTCAGAGAACTAATGATGTTTTTGAAATGGCCAGATTAAAGCCTTCAGGACATCAGTTATTGATGTTGCCATGCAGGGAAAAAATTCCAAAGCTACAAAGCTAGAATTATAATGAGAACATGGAAAGCAAGAAGCAACAATATGGGAAAGCTCAACAGAGTGAAGTGCCAAAGTTGGAAACAGTAAGGAGGAAAACAGACTCAACTGTATGGGCTAAAAACAGAAATGAAGCAGAATGATTTCTCAGCTTCTGCCCATCCAATGATTTCCTCATGGCTACCCGTTTTCCAAAGACCAAAACATTACCAAATGGGGTACACAGAAATCCGACTGGCTGTATCGTTGATACAAGGAGGTAGAAGTGCTTAGTTATAATAGCAAACTATCCATCAGTCGCTTGGTAGAGAGTCCCGGTGTAGAGAGACGGACGGCATACAAATTTAATAAATTAAATTTAAAAAATTAGTCAGCCTTGAACTTATGAACTGAAAGCAGAAAGATTAGAGGTACTAGAAGGAAAAAGTGAAAACATACAAACAATCAAGACACAGAACAGGTGAAATGCAGAGCTGGGTACAATTAAAACAGAATATGTATATTTCAATTCAATGGAGCAATTAAACTACTTTTTTTTGCCCTTCGTCCCTCCTCCATTTTTGTCTATCCAACAGTAAACCTTACGACATTTAATAATCGCATCACATCGGCCTGTCCCAACTGATAAGGCAGGGAAGGTGTGCTGCAGATCCCATCAATTGAAGAATTTCAACTGATGGGGTCCAGGAAGAGACCCTTCTCTGCTGTTGCCCCCACCCTTCAGAAACTCTCTGTCAATGCTACTAACATTGGATGTTCTTTCTTGACAATATATGAAGATGCAGACATTTTCTATTTAACCTGTGTGTTACTTTTAGAGTTAAAATTAGATGTTGCTGGAAGGGAGGGGGGAAGAATGTGCTTGGGGACTAGTTAGTCATAACAATATCTCAGTAGAATTCTTCAAGGTTAGTTGTAATAAGAGGAGATAACGGGAGGGAAAGTTCACACTTCAAACTAATTGGAGAATGTGATTAATGACTGTTAAATGAAGGAGTGAATTATGCTTTGTTACTGTGTGTCTGAGGGAGGAGAATTTAGATTTTGGCTTCTCTATGTATGTGCCGAAGCTATGCTCCAAATTAAAGATTCTTTAAGGTAAACAATGCCTCAAAGTTCTTTGAAGAGCTTCTTCTTTCGGAACCATGACACTCTCCTCCCAGAGGAGAGGCCCCACCCTAGCCCAGAGGTGGGATTCAAATGTGTGAACAACCGGTTCTCTGTGTGGATGCCGCTTCCGGAAGTCCATTCTGGGCCTGGGCAATAAAATTTTAGCTACCGGTTCTGTCGAAGTGCTGCAAACTGGCTGAATCCCACCACTGCCCTAGCGTCCTGAAAGATGTAAAAACATGGCTCTGTGGCCTTGCTTGGGGAGCACAGAGTAGCAGGCAGCCATGTGGCTGACTAGCACCTTTTAATTGACTTTTACTCTGATTTTGAATTCATCCTCCCTCTGTGAGGGAGATGGGTGGTTTCTAGATGTGATGAATAAAATAAACGTAACAAAAAATAGTGTGTTCAGTGTTCTCAAATCCCAACACCCAGAAGAAAAGATCAAAAGGTCTGTAGTCCTTTTGAAACCAGCTGTAATTTATACCTTACATGAGGTCAAATGAAGCAAGTCTCTGGAGGTTAATTTGGCCTCCAATTCAATGTTACTCCTGTCTAAAGCTTCTCCTTCCAACACTGCAGGAGAATCTGCTTCACAACACTCAACACGGTTGAATTGCAGAGCACATCAAAAAACTGATAAGGATGAGACACTTTGCTAACATCTGAGAAACTGAGATAGATGCCTAATCTTATGTATCCTGAAACCTGAATGTTGTTTTTCTCCTAAGCATGAAATAACATAAGTATATCACTGCCGGGATCTTTCCATCTTATTTGCTTCTGCCAGTCTTAAGGTAAAGTGTGCTGTCTTTTTTATTGAAAGTTGTTTAGGGACTGATATCAAAATTAAAATCAAATTCTAAGAGCAAAGATTTTGCTGGTTAACATTAAGGGGGAAATGAGATTAAGCCAGCCCCTTCGCAAAAAGCAAAAAAAAAAAAAAAAAAGCTTAAGAAAAAATATATTCGATTTTCTCTGGTATCTGTCAAGGGCCACTGCAAACAATTCTAACATCATGAGAGAAAAAAGACCATAGAAGAAAGGATGGGATTGCATAAAGAACTTAGTGAAGATCTGGAAACAAAGAAAAGGCAGATGTTAGAAATAGAAAGGAGGACAAGAATTGTTGAGGTAATGGATTATATGAATTTTGGAGATCAATTTAAAACAGCTATAAAGGCGATATATCAAAAACAGACTGCTCAGATAATTATAAATGGAGACTTGACAGAGCCTATAGAGATACAAAAAGGTACTAGACAAGGCTGTCCACTCTCCCCTTTATTATTTGTATTGTCACTAGAAATTCTACTATCTAGAATTAGAGATTCTACAATGATTAAAGGTC
>NW_015386895.1:413370-436961 GCF_001527695.2 Protobothrops mucrosquamatus
AAATTGGAAGAGTAAAGTTTTACCTACAATAGAGGACTGGAGACTGAAAGTTTCGCATCTTGCTGAGATGGCAAAGATTTCGGCTTATCTGAAGGATCACTCAAATGAACAATTTTTATCAATATGGAGAAGATGGATTGTTTATATTCAAAATAAGCATAGAATGGTGGAATATAAGCTAGGTTTTTAGATAAAAAAAAAAAATTTTTTTTTCTTCTTACATATACATATATTTCACCTACTTATGTAGAATAACATTTTGTGGAGTTAGGGATATTAGTACAAGGTTACTTTTAGTTGAATAGTATCCTGGGATTAGGTTTGGGAAGTCCGGGTGGGGGGTGGGGGGGGGTTTCAATGGTGATGTATTTGTGATGTGTTTTTTTTCTTACGTTGAAAACAATAAAAAATTTTTTTTGAAAAAAAAAAGAATTGTTGAGGTAATGTCAGAAAGCATTAAGCTTAGAATAAGTCGAAGTTGGTAAAATATGCTAGGAACAACCAAAAGATTCACATATTTTCAGGCGGGGAAAAGGAAAGAAAGAGTACTTTGACTGCTCGTGGAAACTTGCAAAATGCTAAAAGGTTATCAAAGAAAAGGCACAGCTATTAAACTCCTATTTTGGTTCATTTTACAAGAAAGCATGTGTACCACCAGAAATTTGTAACTAGCAGGATGAAGGGCAAACTTATGAATGAATCAAATATGGTGATAAAATGTCTCTTAATACGAATGAGTTTAATCTTTTCAAGAAAAAAAAGACTTTCTAGATGCTAAAGGAACAACTGATGGTCTGGCTTAATCATAATGTGTTATCTTTGATGAATTCAGGAAAATAGGTGAAAGACGACTAGAACAGGACAAGAGAGACTTCAGAAAACCGTAAGCCAGTCAGATTGACATCAGTCCCTGTGAAGATTTTAGAGCAGTTCATAAAGTGAAAGATCTTTAAGTAACTTGAAAGTAAAGCATGGATTACTTGAAGTTGGCATGGATTCTCAAAAATGTATCTTGTCAAGCTGAGTACTAGCTTCCTTAATAGATTGTGAGAACCCTGTTGATATAAAATATCTTAATTCTAAGAAAGCCTTCATAAAGTATTCCATGTCAGAGCTCTCCAACCTTGGCAACTTTAAGATGTGGACTTTAACTCCCAGAATTCCTCAGCCAGCCATGCACAAGTTTTAAAGTTGCCAAGGTTGAAGACCTCTGTTCTATGTCATTCTAATTAGCAAGCTAGTTAACTGTGGGTTCAATGGCATGACAAGTACATGGATATACAATATTTAAATAGCGTAGAAGTATATTTTCAACAACTGTCAAATCATTGTTCTTCATCAAATGTTCCTCATTGACTGTTCAACAGCTCTTCTTTATTCTACTAGATTGAGGTACTGAGTGTGTGTGTGTGGGGGGTCAAAAGTTCCACTACTGGTTCCTATATTCTCCAACATGTTTACTCATTACTTAGAAGAAAAATTGTACAGAATGGTGATCAAACTTGTTTTAAATGAAAATGGTTAAAATTGGCTGAAAAAAGGCAATATCTTAAAGGATAGAAATAGAATTCAAAATCATCTTGATAGATTAGAGGAATCTGAAAAAAAATACAACAAAGCACAATAAAATGAAATTAACAGAAACAAGTAAAATATTACATACTTAGGCAATAGAAATCAACTAGAAGTCAAACCTAACAACAAGAAGTTGAAAACCTGGAAATGTTTAGGCTTGGCAAGAGAAGAATGGGAGAATATCTATATTCAAAAGATTTTGAGACAGAAATAGATCAAGATTTCATTTGACTTACTGTCTTCTCCCAATTTCCTTATTTACTTATTAAAAATGTGTGTGTCATTCTTCATGCTGAGTTTTCCCAGGGAACCTTAATAGAATGCTATCTAGCTCAGTTATTAGAGGACCAAGACCTCTGGGGATTATCTTAAGCAATAGGTAGGAACATATAATAAAAGATTCTGCTATGAATGCTGTTAGCCACTAAGAGCTCAAAAGGTTAATAACAATCTTTGATTGTAACTGACATAAACCAGATTTTCTTGTCTACTGTCTATTTTTTCTACCACATAGTGAACTTTTCCTTTTCTGATTAATTCAAATATGCCACTGGATCATTTAGTAATATTTTATCCAGATTCCAAACTGAGTAAAATAAGCTTCTTTTAATCTACCCATCTAATTACTACTTGGATCTTAATTTCCAAACTCCTGGAACAGAAGCCTTGAAATTTCCTGTTAATCTACCCATCTAATTACTACCTGGGCCTTAATTTCCAAACTCCTGGAACAGAAGTTTCTAGGATGCTGTACAATCTGGCTTGTATCCCTTCCCTTGTCAGATTTCAGTTCTGTTTGTTGTTAACAAAAATGCCCATTTCGACTGGTAATTAAGCTGAAATACAATACATCTGCAACCATCCTAGCTAATTTCCCTTCTATCAAGGAAAAAAATTGGACAGATCTTACTTGTCTGATGGAATAACACCAGTTATGCAAATGCATGTAAGCAAAGACATTTATAATCAGATCTGATAGGGCATCTTTTCCATCTAGTTTATTCATTTCAAGGCTAAGAATCTCCTTTCATAGGTTGAAGGCTACAACTATTGCCTCATTGCAATCTGCACTTCAATGGTCTCATTTTTATTTTTAATACCTCTCCAAAAGAATCCCCTTCATAAGTCATTAATTTTAAAAAAGTGAGCTTTACATTTGGGTGTGAATGGAGTAAATTTAGCTTAGTGATCAAATGTTTCCCTAACTGCAAAACATGTTGGTCTGACAGCTCAGCTATTTCTGTTGCTATCAGCTGCTCTTCTCAATTATTGTTTAGTAATCATCCCATCCAGCAATATTTTTGCAAGAATTCTGTAGACAACTTGATAACCCTTTTCAAATGCAGAATGAGATATGTCGATGCTGGTTTAATGCATATTCACCTATGCATATTTTGAGAGAAAATAAAGCATTTTGACTTTACTACCAGTGACTTCATACCCATTATGATTTCATCGTTCCAATGGGATGAAATATGTCATTGTTATCAGTCACATCTTAACATGGACACAACATTTCTATCACTCCATTATTTGAGTAATGGCATCACAATGCACATCATGTCAGCATGGCTTGTACTGGAATTCTCTCTTTTTTTCCTCAGATGTTTTTTAACAATTGCAAACTTCTACACTTTCTTTAACTACAGTCATTTATTACAGCCAAGTGTATAAATTGTTTAAGTTCATAACCAATTCATGACCAGATTTTAGTAGTAATAGGAATTTTTCACACACGCACACACACACACACACACACACACACACACACACACACACACAGAGAGAAAACTGAACAAAAGGGTAATTATGCCTGAAAAGAATATATAGACATGCTTTAAATTAGAACAAACATGTTTTCTGCATGCAAATTTTAGTGTAGACTTCTTTAAAAATAAACTCAAATATTTACAATGAGAAACCAAGAAATAATGATATAGTCACAAAAATGAAGAGCTGAGAAAAATAAATGAGACCTGACAGATTCACTAATACCTATTCTGAATCTAGGCAAACCTTGATTAATCTTAACCATTGCTTATGGGATTCAGGCAACTTTGTCCTACAGTTTTTTTTTAATCAGTTTGTTTCAGAAAATGTTAATTGCAACTAAATTTAGTTTAGTGTTTGAGTGTTACATCCAAACATTTACCATTTGAGAAGATGACTAGACATGGTAGCAAAAATTCCTGATACTATAAGAAGAAAGAAGTTAAGGAATACAAATCTATGTAATTCATATAAGACCAGAACTGAAGAAGCTTCTTGGAAGAGAAGTGAAACATTTTCAACGCATACATCAAGGAAGTCCAACTGACTTTTGAAAAAAACACCTTTGGGACAACTGTGACCTTGAGAATCTCCATAGACATAAGACCAATGCACAGTTTAACATTTATGTCTGAATTGGATCAAGGCACATGTTGAGACTTTAGGAAACCTAGGGTTCTCCTTTTTGAAGCATGCAGTGGGCAGACTTGCTTATGTCAGAGCCTGGAGACAGCCTATTCTAAAGGAAGGGCAACTCTCTGGGAACAGAAAGCCCCCTTCTTCTAAAGCAGTGGTTCTCAACCTTTTTAATGCCGCGACCCCAATCGGTCGTAAGTCGAGGACTAAACCGGTCGTAAGTCGAGGACTAAACCTGGGCAGGGAAACCGGACTTTCCCTGGCCAGGAGCACCGCGCATGCGTGGTTCTGCCCCCTGCGCTGGCCAAGGCGTAGCTGGCAAGCGGCAGAGATGGAGCAGGCCGACCACCAGCTGGCCCAGCCCAAGGGAGGTAAGGCACCCGCCGGAAAAGGGGGAAAAATGGCGGACAAAAAAAATGGCGGACAAAAAATGGCAGACAGCCTTGCTTGGCGACCCCCATAAAATGGTCGAACGACCCCAAATGGGGTCCCGACCCACAGGTTGAGAACCACTGTTCTAAAGAATCGTAGTGCTTACTATAACAGCAAGCTGGGAGGAATGATTCTTGCTTTTTGCCTATTAGTTGTTTCCAATTCTCAAATTTCATGTTCACTGAGCCAGGCTGCCAAAAACGTGTCAGCTGTAATTAGGAAGGGATGATGTTAGAGGATGTTATAGTTGCTCCTACTCCTTGTTTTATTTTGTCCCCCTGTATGTTTTTTAAAGACGTACCATAATTAGGTCTCTCCCCCCCTCTGACAGCTCAAGGCAAGATAAATGAGAATCCCTTCTGCATTCCACCCATTCTTTTATTACCTTAACAAAAATCTTGGGTGGAATGATGGCTGAGAGAACATCATCCAATATCCACAGACAAGGGAGGACTTGACCCTGAGTGATTCAGTACAGATCCAATACCTGGTCTCAATAAAAAATTCAATGCTCACTTTTTAGCCTAACCATCTGTTGTCATATGGTGAATAAAATGATGTTCATTGGTATCATCCTTCTCATTTCTAAGTTGGTCTTGTTGTAGCTCTGAAGAGGTTCCTTTTCTTTCATATCACATCTTCCCAGTGATGGGATTCAGCTGGTTTGCACTGGTTCGGCAGACCCGCTAGCTAAATTTTGCTGAGTTCAGAGAACTGGCTGAATGCACACTGCTTCTGGAAGTCCAGTCTAGGCCTTGGAGGCCTGGAGGAGGCCACCCAGGCCTAGAACGGCCCGCCGGAAGTGTATGGATGCCATTTCCAGAAGTCCGTTCTAGGCCTCGAAGGCCCAGGCCTGCATCCAATAAGAGAACTGGTTGTTCAGGTATTTGAATCCCACCACTGCATTTTCCATACTATGGAAGCAAAGTATGAAAGGCACAGATACTGAATCTGAAACACTACAAGAATCAGAATGTTAAAAAGCATAAGCTAACTGAAAATAGCAATTTGTTTAAGTGCTGATGAACTGAGTAACAACAGAGTTGATAATTAAATGCACTCTTTTCATTAAGTACCAAATAGAATGTTGCTTTTTTTGCCATGATCCATATGTGCCCCTCAAAAATCTTTGAATGCCACAGTTGCTAAATATTTGCAAATGTGTTGTTGACATTCTTAATGTATACATTTGAAGCAAGATTACTTCAACCCTGGGTAGATGGAGGAACAGAGAAAAATAATAGAGTAGTTTCAATGCTCTAGTACTTCTAATATCTCATCTAATTCTTCAATTATCTTTCCTTTCCTTTGAATGTGTTATGTGGCTGGAGCTCTGGGGAAGTAATGATAAACTGAAGATGATTCCACTGAGATCAGTGCCAATGACTGTGGTAGAACTTGGCGGATGGACCAGATTTTTGCGATTCCTCTCTGGACAAGGAGAGGACTTAGATCTCCCAGAAGTGCTCCATACAGTAGCACCCTGTAAGTTATTAAGCAGTCTCCACCAGACTTAGAGCTCTGGAAGCCAAGGGATCATCATCTTTGCCCAAGCCACAGATAGTGCCTTCAAAGGGACATTGGTTTCATATGCTTCCTCTCTTAATGATTTCTGGAAATGGCTTGTTAATTGTTTTTTTTTTTAAACTTTACTTTTACAAGGCAAATTTCATTATACCAAGTAACTCTTCCTCAATCCTTAGTGAAAGAAGTTATAGACAGTTCCAAGGACTTTAAAAAAATCTTATTTTGGAATAAACAGCAAAAGGGTGATTACAACATTGATTCTGAAATAAAATGTAGTATTTATAAAATTAACTACAAGAGCCTTCCTGTGGTTTGCTATAATTCTATAAAAATATGTGAAAAATTTAAAATTAAGTACAAGAAACCTTATGTGAAAATTCTGTTGATTAGAAAAAAAACATAAAATGAGACTTTAAAGGTTAGACACTAGAGGGAATCAGAAAAGAAAGTTTTCAAGATACTAAGAGAAAACGAAAATGAAAAGAAATCATGTTTAGGTCCTAGGACATTGTGTAAAGGGACTAAAGATCAAGATTGTTAAAAGCAAAGGCAATCAATATATAATTGGTTTATTTGATCAAGATTAAATATATGAGTTGTTTCTAATAACTCTTAATGTACTCTTAATGTGTTGCTTCTAGTAACTATAGTAGCAGTGTTCAACCTGGAAAGGCAGGAGTTATAATGGGAGCTGAAACTGGAACTAGGAATGGTTTTTTTCTTCTTTTGTTCAGTTGTATCCGATTCTTGGAGACTATCTGGACAAGTCTCTGCAGGTTTTTTTGGCAAGGTTTTTTTTTAGTGTGGTTTGCCTTTGCCTCCTTCTTGAACTGTGAGAAAGTGACTGGCCCAAAGTCACCCAACTGGCTTTGTAGCTAAGATAGGATTACAACTATGCCTGCTGCCTTAATCATTAAAACAAACTTGTTCTTTAAGAATGTGTAGATCAGTCTAAATCTGTTCCACATCACTGTTGCATATGTTCCTTTATTATTCATTTTGCTATATTACAAAAAAGTCAAATTCTGTTCTTTTATATAACTTTTTTTAATCTTCACATTTAGTAGGTGGCTTGTATGTAAGCTTTTTTTTTTTCTATTGCAGTGTTGATGCTTGTTCTCCTAACATGGGCTATTTCCCATAATTACCTAACATGGGCTATCTCCCACAATTACCTCAAACTATGGAGTGTGGTGGCTCACTTGGCTAGGAGGCTGGGTTGGAAGTTAGCAAGCCCGTGTTTGAGACCCAAATGCTGCTGCGTGGTGGGGTGAGCTCCCCTTGTTAGCTCCAGCTCCTTGATGGGGACATGAAATGATCCCCACAGGCATCTCAAGGGCAATAGTGATGCCACCGACTAATCCTCGAACCTGGAGGTGCCTTAAACAGTGCCTCTGACATGAGTGGGATGGGACCCCAAACTATGTTTGGTGCATGACAATTTCTACAATATCTGACTTTTCATTCATACTTCACCATAAGAGATTATTTTAATATAATATGTAGCTTTTCTGTATATATTTAATCATTGCACATCTTTTCCAAATGAGTCTCTGGATCAAATTTTACACTCAGTGCATGACTAGCATATATGCACATCTCGATGGATGGATTTTGTTATATCCTAAAAAAGAAAAAAAGAAGTGACAGAATTATTATTATGGTTCATTACACAGGCAGCCAGATGTTCAAATTGGATTTGACATTTTTGTCTGCTTATCGAGTTCTTCCCAAAGACCTAGTATACACAGATGTGGATGCTTGAGGGTGTTACAGATATCATCACAGGATGTAAGCTGTTCCAAGTAAAGCTGCCTTTTACAATTGACTGATGGTGAATTTGTCAATGCCGATAGTGTTCAAATGATGCTCCAATAGTTTTGGGATTGCCCCCAAGGCACCTATTACTATTGATCCTCCCCCTCCCCCTCCCCCCCTCCCCTTCCCCCCCCTCCTCCTCCTCCTCCTCCTCCTCCTTCTTNCTTCTTCTTCTTCTTCTTCTTCTTCTTCTTCTTCTTCTTCTTCTTCTTCTTCTTCTTCTTCCTTTTGCATCTCTAACCAAATTAGTCCCAACAAAAGAAATGTGAAGTAGCCTCCAGTTACTTTAACATAAGGACTTATTCTGTATTGTCAACAGACTTTGACCTAGCTCTCTCTCTTCCCCCTAAGCCCTCTACAGCGGCTTCACTGTTTCATAACTGCTTCAATGTGACTGCCATCTTCCATATGGTAGCAATACTAGAATCATTTCTAAGAGAGCTGACTAGAATCATTTCTAAGAGAGCTGAATAAAAGAAAGTGAACTATAGATTGAGAGAAGATTGACCTTACTGTGACAAGCATTAACACGTGAATGGAGCATGTGAATGAAACAATGCATAACAAGTGATCTCCATGTCATGTTCAAATGTGCATAGACTAACAGTACAGAAAAGAAAATAGGTAGACAGATAAGGTTAACACTGCATATCAATTCATGAATCAAAATTTATACTACTCCCATTGGCTGTAGCAGCACGATAATGTGGGATTTCTTAAGGATGGCCCAGTATTTTCTCAGTCTACCTTTTACCATCAAATCTGTATGCTGTGCCCAGCCTCAGGACATGCAGGAATAGGGAATGACACATTCTGCAAGATATAAGATTTTGATCCCCAGATCGGGAGAACAAATGCCATAAGAAATGTTTAAATATGCTCCAAATAACACATTATAGGAAAAGAAAGAGGAAACATTATGGTTACAAAATTGCACTTAATGTCAAAATGCAGAACATGGTTATAGATGGCCAGAGAAAATATTAACATCAAAGAAAAGCCTAAAACAGTACTTCACAAACCTGAGTAAATTACTCTAGATTGGGTAAAAGTGATTTTTTTTCTGGGTAATGATAGACAAACCAGTTATCTAATCACAACAGGGACATTTAAATATCAGCTTTCTGTTTAAGCGGTTTTGGATAATGAAGGAAAAAGTTTGAGAAGCACTTGGCTAAAGGAAAAGTGTGTTACCTATAATGGGTGAAATAGCCTTCCCATCACTGCATGTAGGTTTTATCAACTGGATATATAAATGCTGAATATGTGCATCATTAGATGAATAGGAATATCAGCACATTTTAGCACAATGCAAAAGCATCTTTATTCATTAGTAATTCAGAACATGCAGATTTTTTTTATGCAGAATACAAGGTTACCTTTCATCAGTTTAAAAGCTAAGTGCCTATGAAATGCTGCGCCCAGGACTTCTTTTGTCTTTCTACATATTCACAAACGGGGAAGATGTGGAAATCAATGAAAAGAAAATAGGTCAGACCTTGAGACGAATTCATCACTTGGGAAATTCATTGCCTAAATACCCTTTCACCTGCATGTTGTTGGAAGACTTGTATTGATCCTTTAAAATGATTTTTTAAATCCTTAATACAAAGCTCATAATTTTTAATGTTGTTTTCAGCATATCCTCCCAATAGTTAAAAAAAAGTTCTGAGCAGGGAACTCCAAGATGATAAAAGATCGTAATTGCCTGAATTCTAAATTCTTGTGAGGTGTGCAAAAATACACAAAGTAGAGAACGAGATCTACAGCATATACACTTATAGGGAAATTAATGTACTTGTTATTTTTTTCATGTAGACTGTCTGCCTGGTGTATTAGTCAGGGTCCTCGTGTTAGGATCTGGATTCAAATTTCCATCTCAGAGAGAAATGTTCAATGCATTATCTGGAACCTCTCACAACCTTCCAAATCTGAACTACCCCACAAAGTTCTTGAGAACATAAGAGTTTTATCTTCCAGGACAACTCAAAACCCTTGGTTAAACTTGGCTTAATTTCAAATGCCCAGGACAATTCAAGGCTCTAACTAGAGCAATTTGACCCTGCCACTGCAATTTGGATGGAGATGGGAGGAAAGAGGAGAGGGGGGAAAGGAAGGAAGAAATGAAGAATGAGGAAGAAGGAAAGAGATGATACTGAAAAGTGGGCATCAAGAGATAAAGGGATGGCTATTAGCTCTTCCATTAATAGCCTGCAATTCTATGCCGTGGTATCCTGAGCAAATATAGACCACAATAGATGAACCACTCTTTCTATCCTTTGATTAGAGGTGAGACGGATGGAATAAATTTGACAAAGTAGACCACAAAATAGACCACAAAGTAGGCATTTGATAAAGTAGACCACAATCTACTGCTTGGTAAGTTAGAAAAGGGTGGAATAGACAACATCACCACCAGAAGGATTTGTAGCTGACTGACAAACCGTACTCAATGAGTAGTCCTCAATGGTACTACTTCTACATGGAGAGAAGTAAGCAGTAGGGTATCACAAAGCTCCGTCTTAGGCCCAGTACTCTTCCATATCTTCATCAATGACTTAGATGAGGGAATAGAAGGGGAACTCATCAAATCTGCAGATGACACTAAACTGGCAGGAATAGCCAACACCTCAGAAGACAAGCTCAGGATCCAAAAAGATCTTTACAAACTGGAATAATGGGCCCTATTCAACAAAATGAGTTTTAATGTGGAGAAAAGCAAAGTTTTACATTTAGGTAGGAAAAATCAAAGATATAAGTACAGATTAGGCGAGACCTGGCTAAAAAACAGTAACTGAGAGAGGGACCTTGGAGTCCTAGTGGATGATCACTTGACTATGAGCCAGCAGTGTGCAGCAGCAGCCAAAAAAGCTAATACAATCCTGGGTTGCATAAACAGAGGCATAGAATCAAGATCACACAAAGTATTAGTACTACTTTGTAAAACCCTAGTGAGACCACACCTGGAATACTGTAACCAATTTTGGTCACCATACTACAAAAAAGATGTTGAGACCTTGGAAAAAGAAGAGCAACTAAGATGATCTAAGGCCTGGAGACTAAAACATATGAAGAATGGCTGCAGGACTTGGGTTTGATTAGTTTAAAGAAAAGAAGAAATAGGGGTGATAAGATAGCAGTATTCCAGTATTTGAGAGGCTGTCACAAAGAAGAGGGGGTCAAATTATTCTCCAAAGCACCAGAGGGCAGGACAAGAAACAATGGTTGGAAACTGATCAAAGAGAGAAGCAACTTGGAATTAAGGAGAAAGTTCCTAACAGTGAGGACAATTAACCACTGGAACAACTTGCCTTCAGAAATCGTGGATGCTCCATCACTGGAGGTTTTTAAGAAGAGACTGGATAGTCACTTGTCTGAGATGATATAGGTTCTCCTGCTTGAGTGGGGGGCTGGACTAGAAGACCCCCAAGGTCCCTTCCAGGTCTATCCTATCCTATCCTATCCTATCCTATCCTATCCTATCCTATCCTATCCTATCCTATCCTATCCTATATAATGATTGCATAGATATTGCCTTCAGAATTGTTTATTAGACAATGAAAAGTACCTGCTGTGTGCATTAGAAGTTTGTAATTTTTTTCAGGATGGTAGACCATTACAATATATAGCCAGGATTCAAAGGAGCATGAAACTCTGGCCTGGAAGAAGAAGCAGAAGATAAATCTTCAGGTTGTCAGTGAACTATTTTTGACTGATGTATGTCATTTTTCTCACATTAAGATAACCAATAACTTGTTGGATTGAGAGCAGGTGCTTAGTGGCATCTAGTATCCCTGGAAGGACTGCTTTAGTATAGTTTGTAATAATGTTCTTTAAAATATATACTTCTAAAGCAGAACTTTCCAACCAATATCTCTATCCCCAAGATTAGCTGCATATATTCCCCTTAAATGTCTTACATTGACTCCATCGTCTGTTTAGCATTAGTATTTTTTGTTGTTTTGGAGACAACCCACTTCCAGATTTCAAGACAACACAGATTCCTGTAAGCCTAATCAAGCTGGCCAATGATCAGAAGCAATGAGAAGTGTCCTACAACCATAAAATAAATCTGAGGCCAAAGACTGCAGGCAGCCACAAAGCTCCAGCTGTCAACTCCAAAGCCTTGCAAAAGTGGCCTCAATGTCATCATTCTCAATGGGGCAGGAGGGAAAAACTAGAAAGTATGTGGGGATTAATCATATCCACTGTGTTTAATTTAAATCGTAATTATTCTTTTTTTTTTCATTCTATTCTCATTCATTTTTTTTTGACTCTATCTCCCTTTGGAAGGACATGCCACTAAAAAGCCAAAAACTACTATGGGACCCCCCCCCCCTCAAATTTTGACTTCAAAGCACACCACTTTCTGTGTTTTTCTGTTTTGGGATTTTTGGAAAATTGGAGCCTGCACAGTGAATACAGAGAGATACATTCATGCATTTATTTGGTTCTTTGACCGCTATACTACCTGCTAAAGCTGAGGAGGGACATATTTTCAAGTTAATTCTTGGAGTGAATCCTTCTGAAAGCTCAAAGTGATGAAGAACAGCCAAGACTGAGATGTCTTTTCTCTATTTATTGAGATTCTTAATGTGTCTTGGACAAAGGAGAGAGCTGTTCGTCACAACAGACAATGAGCTAGATATATACAGCCACATTCTGGAGAGTGCTTTAAAGTACTTGCTTTAGCTGGCTCATCTATGAATTAAACACAATGCAACATGAGTTCAAACAAGTATGTACACACTGTTTTCAGTATGGCTGAACTGAATGATACAGGACTCCATAATGTTTTTTGGAATGGTAAGAAAAAAAATTCCACATCTCTGAACTTTAGTCATAAACTTTGATGGGTTAAACATCTCAGTTCTTGTTTCCTGGGGTTCTGTTACTATGGAATTTTGTTTAAAAGGCATGCAAAAAGCAGATTAGCTCCCCCCCCCAATTTTTTTGATTAGAAAACATTCTGAAGTAAGAGCCAAGATTAGTTTTGAATATCTCTGTGTCTATGTATACATGTGTGTGCATATATATACATGTATACATACATCTCTGTCTCTCATATCTATATATCTGCACAAGGGGAAAATCTGAGACATATAAAATTAAAGTAAAAGACAGAAACACCCACGAGGAGGTCAATTACACCAAAATAGTGGCTGTGCCTGGATAATCAAAGCCTCATACCTTTTTACATGTGTGTGATATATGTAAAAAATGGGCAGATCTTTGATTAGCTGGTCATGGTTTCCAATTTGACTTGGTTAGCCCATCCCCACTGATACCCTTTCTGGAAAATCAAATAAAAATATAGCAAAGTTGGTATCATGGAAGTGACATCATGTATCAGCTGTATGTTTGAAGCATATTTCTTCATTGGGAAAACTATGATATAACCTGACCGTCTGTTTTGTTTAAATGTTTTCGTCTTGTGCCAGTTATTTCTAGTTCATCTTGTTCTTTTTTCTGTATTCTTTCTTAACGTACTTGGCTGTTTGTTATTATTATTTTTTATAGATCAGATAGCAATAAAATATTTTTTTAAAAAAAGAATAAATAGATAAAGAGAGGTATATCGATGAAAACTTTATATCCTGCAAATATTTTAATTTAATGCTATCAGTTATTGCTGCTTCTGATCAAGGTCTAGGCAAAGACTTCTAAAATGTTATCAGACTGAACTTTCTTAAGCTAAAGCTGAAAGCATCTGAAGCTTCCCAAAGCATAAGAAAGGGCTTAACGGCACAGTAGTTGCAAACAGAGAGCTGAATGGGATTTCCCACCCCCTCCGAAGAAAAATAAGGTTTAATATTTTTTGATAAAGCAAATACTGTTTCAAAAAGGAAGCTCTCTTTTGAATGTATGTGAAGCTGTATTGCTAAAGAAAAATTTAGCTTGAGAGAAGTAGCACCTGTTTTCAGAGGATGTGCTCAAAAGGACTGACTCCACTTAACCAGGTGTGTCAAAGAGCAAACCAGGTGGATGATCCTGGGCTAATGGCAGGATCTGACTTTGTATTCATAAGAGTCCCTGAGAACTGGGAATTTCTGCAATTTAATGGAACAATCCATATAGAACTTTACTGTTTCGAACTTTACATGTTCGAAATACAGATAGCCCTTGACTTATGACCACAATTAAGCTCAAAATTTCTGTTGCAAAGTGAGACATTTTTTAAGTGAGTTTTGGCCCATTTTAGAACTTTCTTGACCCAATTGTTAAGTGAAACACTGCAGTTGTCAAGCTGTTAAGTTTTTAACAACATGGTTGTTAAGTAAATCTGGCTTCCCCGTTGACTTTGCTTGTCAGAAGGTCGCAAAAGGTGATCACATGACCCTTGGGACACTGCAACCATCATAAACATGAGTCAGTTGCCAAGCATTTGAAATTTGATCATATGACCATGGGGGGGGGTGTGTGCCACAACAGTTGTAAGTGTAAAATTTTTTTCACTGCCCTTGTAACTTCCAACAGTCACTAAAGGAACTGTCGTAAGTAAAGGACCACCTGTATTTACATATAGCTTTTATGCTTTTTATGTTTTTGTATACCACCCAGGGAGATGGGTATATGTATATTTACTAAAATTTACATATATTATCCAGACCAAATCACCATATAAAGGATGTCACTGTTATTTGGGGTGTAGTCATATTTTATCCATTGCATCTAAATTCCCTTAATGGGGTTCTGTGAAATGGAGAGTTTACTGTATAGGACCTTTGTTGTGGAACTACTGGGTATGTAGAAATCTGCAACAATTCATGATGAAGTCGCAGTCGTGAAACATGTACCAGGACATCTTCAGATAAATGATGCCACTAACTACTTGTATTATGACATCTGACACTCACAGATGCTTGGTTTGTGCTATTAACACATCCACCCAAAAAGGCAAAAGCAATTGGGTATATTATATCTATTTGATGGCATGAGTTTCTTTGGAAATGGCTTCTGAACTCATGAGGTTTACAAAGTGGTGGTTGGTGAAAATATTCCCTGCTTGTGCTGCTAGTTAGTGCAAATGAAGAAAAAGTAGCACAGCCACCTCTTTGCAAGTCTGGAAACATGGGAGGAAGGACATGCTTGTTCAGCTTTGCATCTTGTTAAGGCTTGAAGGATTCCTTTTCTCAAGTTTGAGATCTCCACTATCGTGCAGGGGGTGAAAAGGAAAGTTTAGAGAACAAAGGCTTATTGCATATGCCATTGCGTAGACCAAAAAAAATGGGTTAGAAGCAAGGCAAACGAAACTAAGAGGAAACCCTTAAGACTTCAGGTCTTGCAGTAGAAGAGGAAAAACCAAAACCAAAACCAGTATGGCTTCTATCTCTGTTCCAGAAACAGAGTAATACTCTAATCTCTGAACTCTTTTCAAGCATGCTGGTCACATTCTAAAGGGCAGTGATTCATTGAGGACCACCATATCTGCAACTGAACAGGCACTCCGCTACATAGCGTAAGCATCAAGGGAATGGGCCTCTCTTCTCTGTGCATTTCAGAAACAGATTTACAAAATTAAAAGTGCCATTTTCTTCACTGGAAAATATGAAGTGCGCATCCAAAAATGAGATTTAGAGAACTTTAACCAAATTGAGTTTGACTGCTGTAATATAATACAGTCTTCTCACCAGCCAACTCTTTGTAAGGGAAGTTGTTATAAGAAAAGAGTCAAGTGAATTTAAATCTACTTACAAGTAATCCTGGCTAGGACATGCTTTGTAGCACAGATGGGCAACCCCAGTCCCCAAGTAGACACCCCTGTCCCTTTTTTCAATCTCCGCAGCAGCCTTTAATTGCAAGGCTTAATTTCAGTGATTGCTGAAAATTGGCAATCCAATTTTCCTAAGAAGGAGCCTTGTAGCTGTGCACATAGTAAGTGTCACTGAATCCAGCAAGTCTTGGAAGAGATATAAAGGATTATGCTGCAGTGTACATCCTCTTTGTGGCTTAAGTTGAATACAATATGGTACACTGCTTGAGCAGGGTAAGATAGCTTTAACAATCCTAAATTTCAAAGGCCAGCTCAGAATATAATAGAGTTACTGCTGTGCATTCCTGTACATATTTACTCAGAGGTTACACTGAGTTCAGTGGGGCATAGTCCCAGAGAAAATGGGAACACAATTGCTGCCTTCTCTGATGTCAAACCATGCGTGAAACCCATTGAGCAGAAATTGTTTTCCTTTCTGAATTAGCTTGCAATCTGCTGATTTACATTTCAATCTTCTTAAACAGATTTATTCTGAAATTAAAAATTTATATGCTCTCATTTGGAGATCACAATTGGGACCGGCAACCATGACTGATCTCACTTCAAGTTTCTTTTGCTTTATAGACCTATGAAGGTCAGAAATGCAAGAAATGGTCGTAAAGTTACTTTTTCACCACTGTTGTAACTGTAACTATCACTAAATGAGGATTACCTGTCACTTCAACGGGATTTCTGTTCTAGAAAATGTACTGGAGACCAGACCCTTGGAGGCCATACTGTAGTGCTTGGGAGATTCCTGCTTGCTGGAACTCCTACTTTTGGTGCAACAAAAGCATGTAGCAGGATCTTGGGAAGAATCTGGATTCATGTGTCCCATCTCAGAGAGAAGAAATCATAAGAGATGATGGCATTTCCCCCGGTTCCTTCTTTTTTCCAATGTGAGCCTGGCAAAGTCTGGGATTTGCCAGATTCTTCTTGCCTTGAATTCTTTTGGTTATTCAAGCACTGAGTTTGCATTGCGCACTGTCGTTGCCTTGTTTTACTTTGTGGGGTCGGCCCTTTGTGTAATGCATCAAGGGCCATCTGTCCCCCTTTGTTATTAATGATTGTTATCTCCCTTCTGGATCTTTGTATGTCTTTCATTCAACAAAAATAAAAGGATATAAAACCAGTGTCTCTAAACTCATTCATGCACTGCAATTCCCAAATACGTGTTTTTAACACCTGTTAGAGTGATCTCTGCAGGCTATTACTAAAAATACATCAGCTCATGACCTGTCTGTGCAATATTGTAAAATGGAAACACAAGTGTTTCATCGCTTAAAGGGCCTTTTGGTATTACAATCTGGTCCTTCAGCAGGATCCATTTATACATTCAGCTGCTTATGATAACATTTGCATTAATTGAGATATATATTTGGAAGCCTGTTCTTTAAAAATGAACCTTATACAAAACTTGCCTCTTTTTTCATTCCTTACTCAATGTATTATGAAAAAGGCGTAATTGCTATTGTTGTAAAACAGGCATCAGTTACTATCCAAATTGGCAAAAAAAACCAAATCTAAACAAAATGAAACTGTGTCGTGTACAAATGTGTCTAATCACACTTGGCCAAGTAAAGTATTATTCTACTCTACTCTACTCTACTCGCATCATGACATCACAATACACATTGTATCATTGGCCTCCCTTAATTTTCTACTATAGCCCTTAGCAGCAACATTTCTAATTAATAGGAGTGGATTTCCTTTTTCTCATTATTTTTGGTCGATTCAGTGTTGATATAATGACATTCCTACAGTAAGAGCTTCCTGTTTTCCTGTTTGGAAAAGTTTTGGGTTTCTTCCTCCCCCTTTCTTAGATGTTTATGCTGCCTACAGTACATCAAGCTAGCATTGGACACAAATTGAGTATTACCAGACTCAGATAGACAGGCTGACATTGGTAGAGTCACAATCTCTCTACCTAATTTAGTTTAGAGAATTTTTGTGAAAATAACTTGGGCATTGACTTGAGGAAAGGTGAGATATAAAGGAATAATAAATGTATAGCACAGCCTGCCTCATTTCAGTGCCCGGTCTTCTGATTTGTCTTTGATGTTAAAATTCTAGATATATCTGTTTTGGGAGTGATGTCTGATACAACGTCTCCCCCTTCCCCAATATTTTAAGACTGCAATATTAAACTGCATTCCTGATAGAAAGAATGGATATACATGGTTTGCTGATCATTTTGATAAGAGATCTTTCATATAAGCCTTGATTTCTGTTCTCATTCATCAAATTTTGAAGACCAAATCATTTTCATAAGAGCCTCCCTTGTAAAGAAAATAATTTTAAAAATCTAAAATACTATGATTGTTTTCTTATTGGTTCTACTCTTTAGTCTAGTATCCATGGCAACTTGATATGACATGATGAACATAGACACTGCTATTGTTATTAACTTGTAACTTTTCTCTTCTTTAGTGAATCCCAAAATAGCAATAGCACTTAGACTTATATGCTGCTTCATAGTGCTTTACAGCACTGTCCAAGCAGTTCACAGAATCAACCTATTGCCCCCAACAATCTGGGTCCTCATTTTACCAACCTTGGAAAGATGGGAGGCTGAGTCAATCTTGAGCTCTGTCAGGATTGAATTCCTGGCTATGAGCAGAATTAGTCTGCAATACTAGATTCTAACTACTGTGCCACCACAGCTCTTATAAAACCAGAGTTACTGATTCTAAGTCCCAGTTATGAACGCCTGGGTATTCCTTTTCTGCCTGTTTATACATTTAATGGATTTGTACACTGCTTCTTGTCCAGGTACACTAATTATTAACAGACATTAGAAATAAGTAGAATACTACTGTATTCTGTCAAACTGATTGAAATCGGCTACCCAAAGTGATGCCTTGCAATCTCTATCCACTACTTCCTTGGTATGCCTTCTCCCAAGGCTCATAGCATTTAAATAGGCCTAGAAATTATGGTAGAAGAGCTAGTCTAATAATTCATTCGTAGAGTTTTCCATGATTTTCACTGCTCTTTCTTTCTGTTTAGCAGCTTTGGAGGCTGGTGAACTTTTATTGATGCATTCATGACATGTCTTCATTGCCTCAATCCAGTCAGAATTTTGAGATACGATAAAATGGCTGCCAATTGCTCATAAGCAGGAGTGGGAACTTAACCAATCACTGGAAGGCAAACTGTTGAAGTAAATTTCTTTTCTGCCAAAATCTCTAATCTTCCACATTAATCTCTACTGCTGTTTGTCTTATTGTGGGTAAATAGACACCAGTGATATCTATTGTTGTTGTTGTTAGTTGCGAGGTTGTGTCCGACCCATCACGACCCCATGGACAATGTTCCTCCAGGCCTTCCTGTCCTCTACCATCTTATGGAGTCCATTTAAGCTCACACCTACTGCTTCAGTGACTCCACCCAGCCACCTCATTCTCTGTCGTCCCCTTCTTCTATTGCCCTCAATCTTTCCCAGCATTAGGCTCTTCTCCAGTGAGTCCTTCCTTCTCATTAGGTGGCCAAAATACTTGAGTTTCGACTTCAGGATCTGGCCTTCTAAAGAGCAGTCAGAGTTGATCTCCTCTAGGACTGACCGGTTTGATCGCCTTGCAGTCCAGGGGACTCGCAGGAGTCTTCTCCAGCACCATAGTTCAAAGGCCTCAATTCTTTTGCGCTCAGCCTTTCTTATGGGGACTCAAATCTCAGTGGTCATGATAGCCTTCCAGTTCCTCACGGTGATTCTTGGAGCTTGTCTTTCTCTGCCCTATCACATAACATGTTGAAAGTTTATCTCTAAAAATTAAGTTCAGATGTGACAAGATGAAATCACCAAGGCTGCTGATTTGGAGGGGGGCATACATGTGATCATGGCCACGTACAATAAATATCTTATAGATAACCTTCAAGAATGCATTTTAAGAGCAGAACAACTAATATTAATAGGTAGAATTTAAGAGCAGGTCATTCTGCTGGCAAAGTACTCTCCAACTTGGGGTCATACTATTCATCCACCAAATATGTGGTATTTCTATTAGCGGTTATCATATTAGTATGCAATTACTGTGTAAATTGTTGGGTTTGGGAAGTGGTAGATGATCAATCACCTGCTATTCCCTTACTGCTTTTGTTTTTGTCTGTTCTCTTTTTAAGGAAATAAAGGAAGAAAGGAATTTGAGTCTTTGATCCCTTGCTATATTCTTTCTGTCTACTTATTTTGGATTATCATGTTGGATATTGTTTTTATGTGCATAATCAAATTCCCAAGCATCTAAGAGTTGTCCAAATGAAATAATCACTTCTTCATAATAACAGAGAATAGTGCAACTAGTGGTACCACCTGTTCAGACTTCTGCTTACCTTCTTAGACTTGTAGAGTGTCAGTTCAGGGCACTTCTAAACTGGGTCCATTTAGTTGCTTCTGAGGGCTATCACCCATAGTACGATAACTTTGAATCTCTTTAAAATATTTCCTCCCATGCTTGTCTGTTCCTGCAAGACTGAACACATTGTGTGCTGTTTGACATATAGCCCTTCCAATTCTGTTATTCTATATTCTATTGTTTTCATTTTGAAAATAATAAAGGTATAATAAATGTAGGTAGAAAAACAATAAGAACAAGAAACTCAGCTATAACTGTGACACAGAAAAAAAATCAAATCTGCTTGTATTTTGCCCTTGTTTATTTCAAAAAATAAACATAATTCTTATTTTGTATCAATGTAGCTTTTCCCAAATTCTCTTGATTTCTTAGTTAGTTGATTTTTAAAGTACACCCATATTTTCCATATTTAATTGCTATAGATAACAGTAATAATTTGATATAAATCTTCAAGTTCTATAGAAGAGTATAAAGGTACTCTTAACATAGTATATACAGAAGATCTGGTGATTTTTTTTAAATTCATGTTTATCATTGTATATTTCAAATGACTGGCTCATTTAAATCAGTGTTTTTCAAACTTGGCAACTTTAAGATATATGGACTTCAATGCTAGGGCTGGCTGAGGAATTCTGGGAATTGAAGTTCAGAAGTCTTAAAGTTGCTAAGGTTGGACACTTGTGATATAAAGGAGAATCCCCCAACTTGAGTCTCTGCAGATATGCTCTGCAACTTCTACCAATCTCAGCTAATGTGTCAACAAGAACCCTCCTTAGGGAAAGCTTCTTTAAAAGTACATGGTGCAGGAAAGCCACCGTAGGTAGCTAATACAGTGAGGAGCCCTGGTGGCCCAATGGTTACAATGCAGTACTGCAGGTAAACTTTGTCCACAGTCTGGATTTCGATCCTGGTGGACTCAAGGTTGACTCAGACTTCCATCCTTCTGAGATTGGTAAAATGAGGACCCAGATTGTTGGAGGCAATATGCTGACAATGTCAGCATTGTAAACCACCCAGAGAGTGCTGTAAAGCACTATGGGGTAATATATCAGTCTAAATGCTATTGTTATTGCTATTTAAAAAAAACATGGTTACCTGAAATAACCACAATATATATGTAAGCCCTTGAATTTCATCTGGTAAGAAAGACAGGATATAAATTAAGTGGCACTAGACAGGAAATGGTACGAATGCAGGAAACTAACACTTTATCATCCTTGTGAGACAACAACCCTCACAGCTGGGCATAAGACATTGAAGGGAGCATTTTTAGAAAGCAAGCAAACATTTACACCCACTTTCCCCAATCAAGTACCTGCCAGCTACATTGAAATATTGCCTCCATGATTCCCAGCAAGCATGATTTTTAGGGTTTTAAGAGAACAGGACCAGGAGTACAATCAATAGTTTAATGTGGAAGAAACAATAGAAGATGGGGAAAGCAGAAGAAATATATAAATCTGTCAGCTGCATCCAGATGGTTGTATCATGTACCATTTGCTTTGACCACCAGGTTTCATGCGGTTTCTCATGGACATTATTAGGAGTTTGAAAGTCACATGGTATAGATTTACAGCTATAATTCGACAGGTGTATAAATCTCACTGTTTTTTTGTACTGGGAATCATTTGTGCATGGCAATACAGAGCATTGCTTTTGCAGGTGAGCTGAAGTATGTTTTGTTCTTCTTAAGTTTCCTTGGAGCTAAAGGTCCTACCTTTAAATGCATAGGAAAATCTAGTTACAAAATGTAATTACAAAAACTGGAATCTGGCCAGGGCACTAGGGTTACCAGTTCTCCAGCAATATTAATAACACGTGATATGCTCTTCATTAATTTACTTTGTACTGTACATAATAATAGACAAAAACTTGTTTGTACTAGACAAGATGGGTCAGACAGAAAGTGGGGGAAAGCCCAACCGCATCCCATTTCTTGCTCAAAAGCAAATATTACTTAATTATTAAGACAGATGGAGTGGTCAGCAGCATCTGGGTTTGTGAGTGTGTTTAAATAATTACCAACAGGAACGAAGTGTTTTAAGTCAGGATGGATATACTTGACATTTTTACGTTATGCAACTGAATTACATTTCAAAATTTGTTGCATATTATGGAAGGAAAATAATGTTCTGATTCAATCATAGTAGTTAACAGTAGCAATTATTCTACCTTGGCAAAAAGGTGAAAAGAATGAAAAGCATCAATTGGTGCTTAAGTTTCCTTAATAAATTAGGGAAAAATGTCTACCCAGATGGGCCCACAGGGATAGCTATCTATTTTCCTCTTCAATAATCCTGGGAAAGAAGAGAAAATTATTGCTATAATTTCTTATGACTGCTTCATAAAATTTACCTGAGAGAGCGGATTCTTAGATTGCACTTAAGTTTGTTGCTCCAAAATTATGGAATATATGAAGTGTTCTAATATGCATATTTATCCATTGAGTTAAAAATCAGGTGAATTCTCTTTGATCTTTGGATCAAACTAATTTTTCATGTATCCCAGTTATAGGATTCTGGATTATCCTTCATCATTTAAGGCTGTGTATAGGAAGTCAGTTTGGTGTACTGGTTAAGGCTCCAGGCTAGAAGCCAGGAGACAGGGAGTTCTAACGCCACCTTAGGCATGAAAGCCAGCTGAGTAACTTTGGCCCAGTCTCCCCCCTCTCTCTCAGCCCATGATGTCAGACCTGGGTAACAACAGATCAACATTTGATTCATCCTGCAAAATACAATAGCCGATCTTGCACTTGCAGGAAAATGCTAGGAAGAAAAACAAATTATGTCTGTTAGATATTATATCAGAACTTTAAAAAAATTGCTTTCTCCTGTGATTACTCACCCTTAAAAGGTTGGGGATGTATCTAGATTTTTTTTTTTTTAAAAAAAAAGGAGGCCACCTTTCTGCATACTACTCATGATTTTTAAAATCTTCTGAAAGTATTGTTTCTGCTGAATCACCAGGAGTTTTTCAAGACTTTGTCCTAGCAGTTGCATAACAAAAAAGTTCTCAGAACCTCCTTAAACAAATAAACAAACAAACAAACAATAAATAAATAAATAAATAAATAAATAAATAAATAAATAAATTGTTTGATTTTTATTGTTCCCAAATAGCATTATTTCCTTTCATTCATTGGGGAGGAGAATCTAGAGTTTGTACCATAAGCAGAATCTGGGATAAAATCACATATTTTAATGGGCAATATGGATTGAATATTCACTGCGTTTTGGTACATGAAGGACATATGTAAGGGGGATAATGCAGTTTGGGGCACTTTTGAAGTCTAATGAAGTTTTTTTGCTTGGAAGATTCCAGAGTTCTAATGGAATAGAAATACTGTATGATTGTTTTCTCAACATGTTTGACAGTTTGAAGCAGATTATTATAATTATTTTTGGCATGGAGGGATGCTTTCCATGTTACCTGCAGTGAATTATAAAATCCATTCTGACTACTGCAGTCCACGTTCAAGTTTTGATAGATAAGAATAGGTTTCATTTACTTGTCATAAAAATGTTTATAGAGTATACCGTATATACTCGAGTATAGGTCGACCCGAATATAAGCCGAGGGACCGATTTTCCCACAAAGAACTGGGAAAAATTGGTGACCCGCTTATAAGCCGAGGGGGCATTTTGGCTGTTCCTCCCTGGCCGTCTCGGCCTCCCTAGCCCTGTCGGTGAGCGCCCGTCAGGGCGCAGCGTCGCCAGGCCTCCCCCCTTCGC